>NC_050465.1:26337187-26637187 GCF_903995425.1 Onychomys torridus
GGTCTCTCCAGGGCGCGATGGGCGCGGTGGCGGGAAGCGTGGGTCACGCGGGTCCCCACGCGGCCCACACGGCCGCCAGGACTTCACCCGGCGCCGGCTGTGCGCGTCCGCTTCCCTCGCGGTCGTGGGTGGGTCTAGTGTGGGACCGTGAGACAAAGCTGGGCCTGGAGGGAGAACCGGGTCTCTGACGTCACCGCGGCCGCCTGGCTGGCCCCCGGGGTTTGCTGGGCACTGAGGCTCTCGCCTGTGGCTGCGGGTCCCACTCTGCACTCGACCGGTGCCTGTTGACCGAATGACCTCTGACCCGCTCGCCGGGGTTAAGTTAGATTCTCCTCCTAAGTGCGTACTGTCTGGGACACCCTCCTCCAGAGCTTTAGCACCGATGTTGGGGGATGTGCTTCATAACTGTACTGATCGCACTAAACAAAAGTGATCTTGAGGAGTACTAGACTTGCTCTCTTAAACCTGGTGTTTTGTACTTGTGAGCGACATGTAAATTAATGAAAACCCAAGGTAATAGTGGCTTAGGGAGTTCTTTTAGGTTTCCAGAAGTTGGATCAGATTTAAGTGTGCTGTTTTACGAGGTTTGCTGAAGCCTTTATGGTTAATGATAAAGCCAGCTTCACAAACTCGGCGCACCTTAGGGACAGACCTGGTTGTTGGCACCAAGGACAGTATTGAAGGATTGTTGGTTCGACATACTTTACAGGTAGAAAATGAAACTGAGTGCTCGCTTCGGCAGAGCATATACTAAAATTGGAGCGATACACAGAAGAGTATTAGCATGGCCCCTGCGCAAGGATGACACGCAAATTCGTGAAGCGCTCCATATTTTAAAAAAAGAAAGAAAATGAAAATGAACAAAAGTGTGAAGGCATGTGTTGGGCGGCATAAATAGTATGACTGGGAGAAGAAAGAATGGGGCAGTAGGCCGTACATGAAAGTATGGCCAAAAGCCATGCATGTTTCTGAAAGGAAGCATGGAGAGACGCAAAATTAGCCTCCAGCCATCATGGGATTTCTGCGAAGTCTCATTGCCAGCCTTCCTGTGCTGCACAGGCTAACCTCGAACTTTGATCCTCCTGCCTTAACCTCGGGAATGCTGGGAAGGTGTGCTGACATTTCACATTTTTATCTTAAAACCTCACATAACCATTTCCTTCTATCCCTTTCTGTACTGTTAGACTTAAATGACTCAAGAAAAACAAATATTACTGGCCAGCACTCGGGGGGCAGAGGCAGGCAGCTCTCTTGAGTTCGAGGCCAACCTGGTCTACAGAGAGAATTCCAGAGCTACTCAGAGAAACCCTGTCTTAGAAAGAAAAAACAAGAGAGGAAGGAATGAAAGGACAGAGAAAGGAAAAGAAAAACCGTTTCTCTAAACCTTAGTTAATGAGCGATATGAATTGCTTTTGTGATTCAGCAAATCGGGACTTAACAGCCAGAGGGTCAACATGGCAGTTTCTCTGTAATACCAAATTATAAATCTCATGGATACAAATAGGTGCGCTTGTGTGTGTGTGTGTGTGTGTGTGTGTGTGTGTGTGTGTGTGTGTACACAAGAGGGCAGCTGCCCTTTGAAGGTCAGAGGACTCGGGTTCTCTGGAGTTGGAGTTGCAGGTGGTTGTGAATCACCAGATGTGGGTGCAGAGAATCGAACTCTCAACATCAGGTCCTGATGTGGATCTTTTGCGTGTTTGTTTTCATTATTTAGAGAACACTTTATTAGTTTCTGTAATCGAGCCCTCATACACGAGACCTTACATATTTAACACAATGTGTAATTCCTGTACTAACAGAAAAGAAAGAAGCTTAATGTTTCTAGACCAATATGGCTATTATTGTGATGCCACAATTACGTGGTAAATTAGGATACTTTTTCCAAGAGTTGACAGCATAGCTAATATTTCCAAAGATTCAAATCATATATGTATCTATACTTATATTAAAACAACAACAGGAGTATTGTGTTATGCATCAATAGTAGTAACAGCTTTCCCAGGTTCAGCTGACATGCCTTTAATCCCATCAACTTGAGACAGGTAGTTCTCTGAGTTCAAGGCCAGACTCGTCTACAGATCAAGTTACAAGACAGCCAGGACTACACAGAGAAACCTCGCATTGAAAAAAAAACAAACAAACCTAGTTAAAAGTGGGTGTAGTGATAAACATTTTAGTCCCAGAACTTGGGAGGTAGAAGTCTCTGAGTTGAAAGGCAGCCAAATCTCCTAAGTAAATTCTAGGCTAGCCACCGCTAGGTAAGTGAGACCCTCCCTCAAGCCTGTTGAACTGGGCTCAGTGATGTACCTACCATTTGACTGGGCTGCTTGTGTGCCTAACGTAGGGATGTGGCTTGAGCCCTAGAGTTCAAACTAAAGGAGACTTATCTAAAAAATTTAAATTCAATTAGCCAGGCAGTAGTGGTGCACCCCTTTAATCCCAGCACTTGGAAAGCAGGCAAGCCTCTGAGTTTGAGGCCAACCTGGTCTACAGAGTGAGTTCAAGGACAGCCAGGGCTGTTACACAGAGAAACCCTGTCTCAAAAAACTAGGGGAATATTAAATTTAAGTGATCTCTAATAAATATTTCACAAAAAGGAAAAGAGAAGCCAGAGAATTGGCCCAGGCAAACCTGAGAACCCCAGTTCCATCTTTGGAACCCACGCAAAGAGGGAAAGAGAGAACCAACTTCAAAAAGTTCTGACTTCCACACGTGCATGCTGCCATATCCCCCTGGAAATAATAATAACTAAAATTGTTTTTAAAGGGAAAGGCCAGCAACACACATGTTATTTGCGGGGCCTGGTGGTACGTGCCAGTAATTTCATCACCTGGAGGGAAACAAGGAAGATCACAAGACCAGCCTAATGTACATATTGAGTTCCAGACCATGCAGGGGTCCATACAAAGACTCTCAAAAGAAAGTTAAAAATACAACTCATAATGTCTTTGACCCTTCATTTGTTTGATTGTTATTTTGTATACATGAACCCATTCATACATACTCTACTGTGTTTTGTTTACCTAACCACAATAAGTTGGGCCTGGTTTCAATCCTATAGTCTAAACTACCCAGAAGACTGGAACAGGAGGATCTCAAATGCAAGAACTGCCTGGGCAACTTATTGAGAACACTGCCTCAAAAATTAAAAAAAAAAAAAAAAGAGAGACTTGAGGATGTAGGGTTCATACATGTGGCATGTATGAACATGTGTGCCATGTGCATGCAGTGCCGGTGGAGGCCAGAGAGGGCATCAGATGCCCTAGGGCTAGAGTGACAGGTGTAAGCTGCCATTTGGATGCTGGGAATCAAGCCAGGGGCCTCCAGAAGAGCAACCATTGCTCTTAGCCGTCCCTCCAGCTCCACAAACAGAATTCTTGTCCACAGCTGTAGCTGTGGACATATAAACTCATCAGTTTATTTGCAATACTGATAGGAAACGTTGCGTCACTATCAGCAACAGCACTCAGAGGAGGAAAGTTGACAAATTAGCTGAGGCAAGAGTGGAGTGGCAAAGGTTCCTTGGAGAAAGCTAATGACTCATGGAATGTCTTGGCTTATGAAATTAATTAGGTGCTGCTCTTTAAGACCTGCTGGTGCACATAGAAAACTGTTGCTATCTCTACTACTGGCCTGCATTTTTTCCTCCTCTACCACAATCCATTTCCTAACTTTTAGTATTTATATTAGTGGTTTAGAAGAAGCTAGAAAAAAAATTACATGGTCTGAGTGTCTTTTGATTGTTACAAATACTAGATTATGTGAGTTATGCGTTTGTATGTGTGTGTCTGTGTGTCTGTCTGGTGTTTGTTTTGAGACAGGTTCTTGCTAATGTAATCAAGCTGGCTTTTATATCTCAGGACTTCAGATTCTACTTCCTGAGAGCTGAACTTTCACACTTGCATCGCCACACCCGATGTTCATGGTTGCATGTGTTCATGTACTTAAATGTAGTGCCTGCGATGTGGTAAATGAAACCACACCCACTCACACGTGCATGCCAGCAACCCTCACTCAGTAGATTATGGAAGGAAAAAAATAAAAGGAAAAGAAAAACCCTGAAAGTAGGAGAGGACTTGTTGGAAAGAAGGTTCTAGAGTGAGAAGTGGGTAAGAGAGGGGGGTAAGGGTGAGTGTGAACAAAACGAACATTTAAAATTATCAAGGTTAAATTAGCTTTTAATTTTTCTTTTGTTGTTTTTATCTTCAGGCAGGGTTTCCCTATGCAGCCCTGACCATCCTGTAGCTCACTCTGTGGACCAGGCTGGCCTTGACTCAGAGATCTGCCTACCCCTGCCTCCAGAGTGCTGGGATTAAAGGTGGGTGCCACCATGCCTGGCTGTATTTTTTTAATTTTTCTAAAACTATAATGTAGTGGCTGAAGACAGGAACCATTTGTTAGCATTTAGGCTGCCCTTAGGGTCCTGACAGGATATACCTCAGCTGTAGCCACTAAGAGCACACCCCCATGCACATTCGCTATGTTTCCTTATAAAAGTTGGGCCTTGTACACCTCCCCCCCCCCTCTTTCTCTTTCTCTCTCTTTCTCTTCCTTTGCTCTCATCCCCAGGGACCAGTCCCTGTCCCCTTCTCTGCCCCTTCTCTCTCCCCTTCTCCTCAATAAACCTCCTACGTGGGCCCTGTTGTATGGTGTGACTCCTTCCCGCCGTTTTTAAAATACAATACCATTTATGGCTCATGACTCTGTAATTTGTGCTGAGCTAGGCTGTTCGGCTCTGCTGGCCTCCTGTGAGATTGCTTACTTAGAATAGTCACCAGCAGCTTAAATAAGGTGAGTGGCACATGCCGACTCACTTCCATGGCTGGCAGTTAGTTAGCTGAGGCTGTTGGCTTAATTACATTAATTCTCCTCTACTTAGACAGCTCTACCAGGATGGCCTAGTTTCTTACCGGATCATCACACATTGCAAAACCAAGAGGTCAGTGTGTAAGTGTTCATCAAGGCCCTGCCTGCCTCATGTTTGCTAATGCTGGAGTAACCAAAAATAGCCCCATGTGGTCCCTCCCACAGCACAGAAAGGTTTACAAAAATCCCCAGTGATTCTGTCTGTTGGGTTTGAGTGGTGGTATATAATTCAGTGGTAACAATTCACATGACATAGGGATGTGGAGACCTCAGGTTCAGTCCCTAGCATTACCAAATAAAAGAAAGAGAGGGTGCCGGGCGGTGGTGGTGCACGCCTTTGATCCCAGCACTCGGGAGGCAGAGCCAGGTGGATCTCTGTGAGTTCGAGGCCAGCCTGGGCTACCAAGTGAGTTCCAGGAAAGGCACAAAGCTACACAGAGAAACCCTGTCTCAAAAACCAAAAAATAAAATTAAATAAATAAATAAAAATAAAAAATAAAAGAAAGAGAGAAGGGAGAGATCATTTTAGTGTAGGAAAACAAAATGCAGTTCATTGGTAACAGTAACACTTTAAGTCTGCACTTTCTTATTAATAAACAGTAGCAGAGTCCCTAAATCAAAGATGTTTCTTTTCTGTAGCTGGTTTAGCGGTCCAAGGGGCCACACCTGGTGATGTCTTCTTGCTGGCAGAGTCCCTAGGCAGTTCAGGGTATCATGTGGTAAGGGGCTAGGAATGTACATCTGTCTCTGCTTACTCGACACACACACCTCCACACCTTAATGACTTTATCACCTCCCTGTGGCCCAGTCTCTAAATGCCTTAATTGGATTAAATTTCCACCCTCTTAATAACTCAAAATAGTGATTAAACTCCAGTGGGAATTTCCCAAAAGACAAACACATTCAAGCAAAGCTGGCAAATCCTCCAAATTAAAAAAAGTGCTTTTAAAAAGGGCAAGAAGGATGTCTTTTCAATGTCCTTATCTTATCAAAACGTTATTTTGATTTTGTTCTGGAAAGTAAAGGGCAATCTCAATGGCATAAATTTAGGCTTTGCCAGTTAAAATGCTATGTGACTCTGAGCCCCAGACTTACCAACCTGGTAAAGAACATTTTAGGATCCCTTCTCATTCCAGTTTCAACAATTGCCATGTTTTGGGTGGAAAGGTTGTATGTCTAGGTAGAGAGTCATTGACAAGTACATGATCTGTAGAACATGTGAGTTGCCAGTTGATTTTGTACTGTTTGGGACAGGAGAATAATTTATGAGGTTTCTTTTGAGCCCGTCTGCCTATACAGTTATATAACTATTTGATGGAGGAGGATTATTTCTTTTTCTTCATATTTTATTTTATATATTACATATTACATTATATATATATATATATATATATATATATACACATCACATTTCATATATTATATCCTCACTTCAGTTTCCTCTCCTCCCAGCCCCTCCTTCCCACCTCCCATCTCCCCAAGGTCCACTCCTCTTTCCTTTCCCTGCAGAAAAGGGCAGGCCTCCAAGGGATATCAAACATGATATATCAAATTGCAATACAACTAGGCACATTCCCTCATACTAAGGCTGGAAGAGACAACCCAATAGGAGGAAGGGTCCCAAAGGCAGGCAACAGAGACAGCCCCTAATACTTCTATTAGGAGTCCCACAACACCAAGCTATACAACTATCTAAATATAAATATATATAAAACTGAGGTCAGACCCATGCAGGCTCCCTGATTGTCAATTTAGTCTCTGTGAGCCTCTTATGAACCCTGGTTAGTTAATTCTATGGGCCATTTACTTGTGGTATCCTTGCCCCCTCTGGCTCCTACAATTCTTCCTCCCCCTCTTTTGCAAGATTCCCTGAGCTCCACCTAATGTTGGGCTGTGGGTCTCTGAGTCTGCTCCCATCAGTTGCTGGGGGAAGCCTCTCTGATGATAATTATGCTGGGTTCCAGTCTACGAGTATAGCAGAGTATCATTTAGAATCATGTCATTGGGTTGTTTTTTTTTGTTTTGTTTTGTTTTTCCAGTTGTGTTTGGTTCTATCCTAGGCCTCTGGTTCCTGGCCTCTCAGGTAGTGTCAAGCTTGGGCTCCCTCTCTTAGCATGGATCTCAAGCTGGACCAGTCATTGGTTGGCCACTCCCACAAGTTCTGTGCCACCTTTACCCTAGCACATCTTGCAGGCAGGACAAATTGTAGGTCAAAAAGTTTTGTGGCTGGGTTGTTGCCCCAATCAATCCTTCCATTGGAAGTCTTGCCTGGTTACAGAAGATAGCCAGTTCAATTATGAGGAGTCTTAGCTAGGGACACCCTAGTAAATTCCTGGGAGTTTCCATTACACTAGGTTCTACCTCACCCTAATATATCCCCCTTGAACTCTCCTTGTTACTTAGCCTCTCTGGGTCTGCGGATTGTAGCATGATTATCCTTTACTTTACAGCTAATATCCACTTATACGTGATTACATACCAGGACCATTTCTTTTAACCTACAGGGAATCATTTCAAATCTGGATATAATCTACCCCCCACCCCTGGGATTAAATCCAAGGTTTCATACATACTAAGTATAGGGTCAATCCTTGAACAACACCCTCAGCTCCTCCTTTCAATCCATCACTGCACAGAAATCCTTGCTCTTTTTCTGTCTCTAAAACCTGTGGGCATAGGCTTTTGGAAATATGTCCCCAACAAGAAGCATCTTTCCCAGAGAGGCAGGCGGATCTCTGTGAGTTCAAGGCCAGCCTGGGCTACAGAGCAAGATCTAGGAAAGGCACAAAGTACACAGAGAAACACTGTCTTGAAAAACCAAAAAAGAAGAAAGAAGAAGAAGAAGAAGAAGAAGAAGAAGAAGAAGAAGAAGAAGAAGAAGAAGAAGAAGAAGAAGAAAAAGAAGAAGAAGAAGAAGGAGCATCTTTCCAACTCTCCACTGTTCTAGTTATCAATTGCTGAGTGACAAACTGCCTGAGAACCTAGTTCTTTTCTTAAAAGTGGAGTAGGTAGAGGGTGTCATGAGACCATCTCAGGACTGTCTACCTATAGGCAAAAATACCATAATTCTTGTTTTGTTTTGTTTTGTTTTGTTTTTTGAGACAGGGTTTCTCTGTGTAGCTTTGTGCCTTTCCTGGGACTCACTTGGTAGCCCAGGCTGGCCTCGAACTCACAGAGATCCACCTGCCTCTGCCTCCCGAGTGCTGGGATCAAAGGTGTGCGCCACCTCCACCCAGCCATAATTCTTTGGGAACCACCAAAGTAGCATGTGCCCTTGCCTATATGTGCACTGAAATATCACATGTGTGTGAAAAGTCAAACAACTTGTGGGAATATCAAATTCAAGTTGCCAAAGCTTGGTGGCAAGTGCTTTTACCCAAGAGCAATCTTGGAAGCAGTGTTTTGTTTTTTTCTTCTTCTAGGTCTGATCAATTATTTACTGTGTTTAAAGACTCTGATTATTGCCTGCACTCAGACTTAGCAATAGGAGCTCTCAGCCAGGGCAAGCCTATGCTTCTCAGCCATCAGTTCCTGGTGTTTTCTTTGGCTTCATTCTGCTGGCCAAAAGTTTAGAATACTTTGCAGCCTCTTCATTTTTCTTAGTTTGTTGTTCCTTACATCAGCGTTTGTATTACAGGACATATGAAATAACAGGACACTGAATCTTGAGTGGTTTGGTCCTAGGCTTCTTTACCTTCTTTGTTTAATGGCTTTGTGACAGCATATTGGTAGATGTGATGGCTATTCTTGGTTGTCAACATGACCATAACTGGAGTGAAGTATAATCCAGAAATGGAGGGCACATTTGTGATCCGGATCTAGAGACAGGGTGACACATGCCTTTAATCCAAACCTTGAGTCTGGAAGGCACATCTTTAATCTGGGCCACACCTTCTGCTGGAAGCCTATATAAGGACAATGGAAGAAGGAAGGGTTTGTTCTTCGCCTGCTTGCCCTTGCCTCATCAGCACATCCACTCCCTCTTCAGGATCCCAGCAGACCAGCTGAGACACCCAGCCTTGTGGGACTGAGCAGCTTCTAGATTCTTGGACTTTCCATTCATAACTAGCCATTGTTGGATTGCAGCCTGTAAGTCATTCTAATAAATTCAGAGAGAGAGAGAGAGAGAGAGAGAGAGAGAGAGAGAGAGAGAGAGAGATTCATTCCAGAAGTTCTGTGACTCTAGAGAACCCTGACTAATACACATTATCATCTTTAGAGACACTGAAAAGTTTTCAGATTCTGCCAGCTCTTTTGGACCCCAAACACTGGGTATATCTGTCAATCCAGGAGCACCGCCTTCCAATAACAAAGATGAGAACTCTTAGATTGGCATTTACAATTTATTCCCAAATATCCTGTGCTTCCTTTCTCCAGTTCTTGGTCCATAACAAGAATGGCCACTATGCATCGGATGCACTACGCTATGGGGTCAAAACTCCTTGTTTCATGGGAAAACCTTGCTTTTGTGGTTCCACCACTGATTTCAACCACATAGCCCTCCCACTTTTCACCCAGAGCATCAGCAGATACTTATGTGGCCATGCTCTTCTTGTAGAAAGTACAAAGCTTGTGTCCATTGTCCACTTGAATGCATTTCTAACAGCCAGAAGCTAGGAAGGAGATATTCACCTTCATTTTCATGCAGCCAGCTGGCTAGAATGCATGGGAGTAGGGGAAGGCCCTACTACTTTCTTAACTGGTAATGAGGAGCTAGTACCAGATAGTGAAGAGAACATAAAAGGAGGAGAAAACAAGATTTGCTAATATTGTAAGGGTGGGGGTGCATGCCTTTAACCCCAGAACTGGGGGGGTAGAGGCTGAAGGATTAAAAACTCAAGATCAACCTCAGCTCTATAGGGAGTGCAAGGCTAGCCTGATACATATGGGATTCTATTTCAAAACAAGTAAGTTAATTAAAAATGAATAAATAAGACTTCTGTGATACTTATGTGTTGTGTCTTGGTGCGTTTATACAAAGGATATATTGCATAGGGTATCAAGTGTTATAGAGTATGCCCATTTCCAAATTTACCAAATAATGCAAATTATATACTCCCCAGTACTAGAGGAAAGGCATTGCTGCTCTGTGGCTCTGTCAACACTTAGGGGCATTTTACAGCCCTCCTTTTGGTTCTTATTTTGTTTTATTTGAGACAGGGTCTCAGTTTGTGACTCAGGCTGGAGACGTACTTACGACAGTAGTCATCCTCCTGTCTGGCCTCCCTGTGCTGATCCACGTTACAGGCATATGTCACCACTCTGGGATTCCTTCCCTGGTTTCTCATGTTTTCTCACTTGGCATTGTGGCCATCTTTGTTTCCACAGTGGTTCTAACCATAGCTTAATGAAAAATGAAATAGTGCTAGGTTTGGTGGCTCATGCCCATAATCCCAGTACTCAAAAAGCTAAGGCAAGAGGACTGTGAGTTGGAGGTCAGCCTGGGCTGTTAGTTGCTGTCTCAAGTCGGGTGGGGAAAGACTACATCCTAAGCTTTTAAAACCTGCTTGTGCCTCCACTTGTATTGGAAACACTTAGCTGTGAACAAAAAGCTGCTGTTTGCACCTCAAGCTCATGACCTTTTCCCACAACCCTTGATACTTCCATAGTGTTCCCATAATATAGCCTGTACATTCTGATTCAACAATGGTGTTGTGAGTCAGGTTCCCTAATGACAAAGGAGGACCAAATCTTTAACTCATGAATTATTTTATAACATTTTCTCCCTGACAGGGCATGGTGGTGCACACCTATAATTTCAGCACTCTCAAGGCTGAGGCAGTTGGCTCTCAAATTTAATGGCAGCATGGACTGCATAGCACGACCTTACTTTAAACAATTTTTTTTTTTTTTGAGACAGGGTTTCTCTGTGTAGCCCTGGCTGTCCTGGAACTGGTTCTGTAGACTGGGCTGGACTTGAACTCAGAGACCTGAGTTCTTGGTACCTGGGCCCTCTGACCTTCACATATACAAAATGTCACTAGCATGCCCTTCCCCTATGACTCCCTACATTCAAAATAAATAAAACAATTTTAAAAAAGCTTAAGCTTTCAGAAAAAAAGTAACAAAGTAATTTTGCCCAAATTTCAAATAATATTAACAATTATTAGAATTATTTGGCAGGCAGTATTGGCACACACCTTTAATCCTAGCACTTAGGAGGCAGAGACAGGCAGATCTCTGTGAGTTCCAGGCCAGCCTAGTGTACAAATCGAGATCCAGGACAGGCACCAAAACTACACAGAGAAACCCTGTCTTGAAAAACAAAAAACAAAATCAATCAAACAAACAAACAAACACCCATGAATTGTCATGGTGGATTGGACACCTTTCATGTCATTTTCAATGAAGCAACTACAGTTAGTAAAAACAAGAATGATAGGTAACAGGAGGGGTGTGTCCATCCTGCAGCTCACGAACCACTCACATATAATCCAGGATATTTATGAAAGTTGCTCAACGCATTTGGAGACAACAACATCATATTGCAATGTTAAAGACTGTACATCCCTGGTAGGTACAAATTCTTGAAACTTCCTGCAATAATTGAAACTTGTCTGTAAGAACTGCCCCTAAGCCTTGTTTATGTGAGGAGTTCTAGGTGACCCAGGGCTGCATAGTGAGATGCCGTCTCAAGAAAAGAAATGTGGCTAAGAGAAATGAAACTGATTATCAGGAAAAAAACAAAACAAAACTGTGGTTTGTGAGCCTAGAGAAGTACTTGGTGGAGGAGCATGCTATAGCGTGGGCTTTTGTTTTTGAGCAGAGAGAACATAGATTCATTAAGGAAAAATGAGAAAGAATTCTGGAGATGGGAGGAGTTTCAAGAGGGCTACCCGATATTGTAGTATCTTATTTGCACTATATTGAAGAGCCGGTGTGGTGCCAGATACAAGAAAACTGAGCTTGGAGTAAAGATTCATGCTCCCAAGGGCTAGACCCAACCCCAGCTTAGCTGTGCAAACCCAAGATGAAAGAAGGTAAAACTAGCATAGAAAAAACAATTATAGTGATGCTTTAGAAGCATTAATTTATTCATCAAATCCATTGAGCACTTGTTCCCAAACATAAATACATAATGCTTTGGGCACTGGGACTTTAAAGATAAAGTCCTACCCAAGAGGGAGTGGCATAGGAAAGACCGTTTCTACACTTCACTCTCCTTTCCTTGGCCTTTCCCCAGCTCTCTCTCCTTTACCAACTGCCTGCCCACATCCTTTGTTTAGCCAGTCAGCTCAATTTAGAGATTCTCCCCACAAATAAGGTTCTGTGCTGCTACCTCTTTCCATTCCATTTCAATTCCACCCTTGGGGACGCAGTTAGATTTAGAGACCTCCCCATCCCCCCTAAAAGATGGTTGTCCTTTTTGCTTGACAAATAAAAAAAAAAAAAAAATGTGGCCGGGCGGTGGTAGCGCACGTCTTTAATCCCAGCACTCGGGAGGCAGAGCCAGGTGGATCTTTGTGAGTTCGAGGCCAGCCTGGTCTATAGAGTGAGATCCAGGAAAGGTACAAAGCTACACAGGGAAACCCTGTCTCGAAAAACAAACAAACAAACAAACAAAAATGCAACCAACAGGGAACTATATAATAAGGAAAGCCACATCCAATTAACTAAGTGTGGTGGTGGTGCGCATCTGTAATCCCAGCACCAAGGCTGAGGTAGGAGAATTGAGAGTTCAAGGCCAGACTGTAAGTAAATTTGTTGCAACTCTGTGGGTTTGGTCCCAGGTTTTGGCACCAAAAGGTGAGTTTTGCAACTCTGGGGAAAGGTGTCCTGACTACCTGAGAATCAGGCAACACCTTGAGCTGCTTAGGACAGCTCTGGTGGCTGGAGCTTAAAGAGGCAGCCCAAGCCTGGAGGGGGAGGTATCCCAGACACATCCTAAGCTGAGCACAGCTCTGAAGGCTGGAGCTACAAAGAGACAGTTTCAGCCCTGGAGGTCGAGTTATCCCGGACTTGCTCTATCCACTGAGGGATGTCTCAGCAAGGATCTCCTCTACACCAGTGAATGAAGATCTTCACATCCAAAACTCTTTTGAGGAAGAGATTTATTTGGGAAGGAGGAGTCCAGGAGAGTAGCCGCCTCTGCCAGGTGGAGAGAACAACTCTTTTTTCTTAACTGACCAGGCAGGGCAGTTTACATAGGATGTCTTGGGGGTGGAGTCAACCAGGGGTTGATTTGGGGTCCAGGGTTCTAATGTCCTGCTCTATGATTGTTTGGTTTCACAAGTCAGTTGGCCAGGGGCAGAGATGGCTCTGATTTGAGCCAAACTGTGTTTCTTTCACTGACCTTACGTGGCTTTTTAACACTAACTCTAAGGCCAGGACACATTTCTGTCACTGACTCTGATTCTAGGGACCAAGAGTGTTATTTTGGCACTAGTTTCAGAGTCAGGGCATGTTTCCTTGGTTCATTTCTCTGGCTCAGGTCCCAAATGCAGGCTGTGTTTCTTTCCCTGGTCCTGGGCCTCAGGGCCAGGATTCTACTGTCCTGCTCTGTGATTGGTTGTTTTCAAAAGTCGCTTGGCCTCGGGCAGAGATGGCTCTGATTTCAGCCAAACTGTGTTTCTTTCCCTGGCCTTATCTGAGCCATCGTTCCCTAGTTCTGGGCTCCAGGTTCAGGGTGGATTCCTTTAGCCAGCCCCTTTTCCCTACACAGACTGTAATACACAGAGAACCTGAGTCTGAATCTCCAGAACCCACATAAACCTGGACCAAGAGCCCCTGTAATCCCAGTGCTCCTGTGGGGAGCTTGGGGTCAGCTGGTTTGGTGTACTCAGCAGAAAAACAGCAAAGATGGAAAGTAAGGACAACATTTGAGGTTGTCCTCTGACCTCCACATGTTCTCTGTGACACACAGCTGCATTCACATAGATGAATGCACAGACACACAAACCATCTGCACCCAACGTAAAGGCTAACGGAAATTATGAAAGGATGAACAGTGCTGGTGGGTCGGCGGAAGAGTCACGGCCACGGCAGAACCCAATATTAGTTTTTAGAGCTTTAATGGAGGGAGAGGGGGCGGAGAAGCCAGGCCTGGTTGGGGAGGGAAGCGGGGCAGCGCAGACAGCAGAGAGGAAACAGAAAGAGAGGGTGGTGGTCTGAGTCCAGCTTTTGTTGTTGTTGTTGTTTTTTGTTTTGTTTGTTTTTCAAGACAGGGTTTCCCTGTGTAGCTTTGCACCTTTCCTGGAACTCAGTTGGTAGCCCAGGCTATCTCGAACTCACAGAGATCTGCCTGGCTCTGCCTCCTGAGTGCTGGGATTAAAGGCATGAGCCACCACCGCCCGGCTTTTTAAGGCTGGTACGTAGTCACCCACTGATGGTGTAAGACATTAAACCTTGAAGAGTGAGAGCAGGATCCTAACTTTTATGCTTTGGAGATAATGATATGCAGGTGATGGTTCCCCAACTGTAACAAATGTACCATTCTGGTAGAGGATATCCGCTATGTGGAGGCAGAGTCTGTGAGAATGGAAGAAGCATCTAAGTCCCTTTCAATTTTGCTGTAAACCAGAAACTTCTTTAGAAAAATGAAATATTGTTTGATTGATTGAAATAGATTTTCCTGTAGCCCAAACTGGATTCAGTTCAATATGTAGATAAGGATAGCCTTCAACTTCCGATCCTCCTGTCTCCATCTCCAGGTTTATAGGATCACAGGTGTGATCCATCATGCCTATTTTTCTTTGTAAAAGTATACATGGGTGAGTATTCTGGTAAGGGGGAATGTGCATGTACAGTCTCCATCAGCATTAATTCTGGCCTGAGTTAGAATTGCCTAGGTTCTGTGTGATGAGAGAGCGTATAAAGTAACATGAAACAGCTCTCATTTTGTTTTAAATTAGACTAATGTTGATTTTCCAACTTCAGAACTGGATTTCTTTTTAATTCTAAGAGTTTTACTTTGGGGTTTAATAAATATTGCTAGCAGAAGCCAGTTTGACATGAGAGCTGTTGAGCGTGAGGAAAGGTGTATAGCCTGATTTAACCCCTTTTAAAGAACATTTGACGTGAGTACAAGTGTCTGTTACAAAATACGTCTGATTTGTAGCTTATACCCCTTACCTGACGGGGGAAACTCGCACATGCTTAACGTTATTTCAGACACTGCCTCAAGACAGCAGAAAGAAAGCGGTATCCCTCTGCAGACTGAGTTCTGTTTCTCATCTAGGTTTTGGTTTCCTAAAAGAGAGCTCTTCTGTTGGCAAAAACTGGCTGTTTCTCACACTCCTCTTGCAGGACCATTTTAGCTTGTTACTTCCTGATTGCATGCAGCATCCCCGGAAGCCAAGCCAACAACACAAATGGACATGGTTTCGTTCTGGGCGGCCATGGAAAACACGAGAGGTGAACACAGTTTTCTTTCCTGTCTTCCGCAAAGCCAGTAACTTTGAGTTAAATGCCCCACCAAGTAAAATTTGCCAAGCCCAGGCTCATTCCTCCCTTCAGCCATCTTCTGGCTTGAAGTGACAGCAGCTCTTGTAACCGCCCCTCTGTTGTCCCTGGGGACTTAGCTTCCAAGCACTTCTGAAAGTTGATCTGGGTTAGAAATGCTTTTCTAGAAGAAACAGATTTGCAAGGATAGAGTTACACAAATCATCCTGGATGTGCTACATACCGAGAGCCAAACATCTCCATTCTTAGACACACACACACACACACACACACACACACACACACACACACACACACACAGAGCCCACTTTGAAAGGCAAGCTACTCAGGACAAAACAAAACAGCAGAGATACTCTGAGTTTTCATCCCTCTCTCTCTCTCTCTCTCTCTCTCTCTCTCTCTCTCTCTCTCTCTCTGTTCTTCTTGGTTTTAGAATAGCTATTTCCTGCTTCTACAGCTGCTGGGTGTCCCTCCTCCTTCCTGTTCCTGTGTGTGATCTAAACCTAAAAAAAAGGAATCTCGAAAAAGAAAAAAGAAGTTAAAGTCAAGTTATGAGTTCACACATTTCACACATCCACTGTTTATTTACAGGGTCCCATCTTAGATCCATAGGGTCTCAGCCCTTTCCATTTTGGAGAACGTTTTTTTTTTTTGCCTTCCTGCAGAACTAAATCTTCCCAACCATGTTGACATTAATTAGTATATTGTTTCAGCTTTGCAAGTCTAAAACCTAAATACTACTTCCGACTCAAAGCCACATTCCTTAAGATTCACTCTCCAAAACCACAAGGAAGAGACAATAGAGGGCCTTTTTTTTTTTTTTTTTGGAGCTGAGGATCGAACCCAGGGCCTTGTGCTTGCTAGGCAAGCACTCTACCACTGAGTTAAATCCCCAGCCCCAATAGAGGGCATTTTAAAATATTTATTTATGGGGTTGGGGATTTAGCTCAGTGGTAGAGCACTTGCCTAGCAAGCGCAAGGCCCTGGGTTCATTAAATCCTCAGCTAAAAAAAAAAAAAAATTATTTATATGTATACAGTATTCTTTCTGCATGTGTGCTTGCCCTCCAGAAGGCACCAGATTCTCATTATAGATGGTTGTGAGCCACCATGTGGTTGCTAGGAATTGAACTCAGGTCCTGTGGAAGAGCAGGCAGTGCTCTTAACCTCTGAGCCATCTCTCCAGCCCTGTAGAGGGCATTTAATGGTATAATTGTGTTCTCTCCCCTTTGTCTCCCAAGCCTCTAAACTTTCTCCCAGGGGAGAACTGTGATGTATGGGAAACATCTAGTAGGGGTGGGAGGGAAAAATAACCCTAGATATTTAACAGCTCTGAGCATCTTCAGGCTCTACACAGATCAGAGCTCCTCCGTCCTACACGTTGGTTTCATGGAGAGTCCTTCTAGGAGCTCCATCCCTACTAGGCTTTTCGGTAGCTCTTTAGCCAGCAAAATCACTTCTCCAACCAGCACCCTGTACTCTAATCAGGACTGGGGAGACTGTGATAACGGAGATAAGTGATGTTTTCCTCTGGACATGGAAACATGATTCTAACCAAACATAATAAACACTGTACTGCATTTGTTAAAAAAAAAAAAAAGACTGGTAATTCCTTAGTGGGTCAACCCACAGCAAACCTTATGATAAGGTCCTCTTCACTTGATCTGATTGAAATATCCCTCCATCGGTTATTCACAAGTTCAGTGACAGGTATGGTTTGGTATGGTTTCCTATGGCTACTGAAGTTTATTTATGTTTAGTTAATTTGTGTGTGTGTGTCTGTCCCAGTTTGTGTGTGTATGCATAAATGCATGCGGGTGTCCATAGAGGCCAGAAGGGGGATCGAATCCACTGGAGCTGGAGTTACAGCTGAGTATGAAGCCTCCTGATATGCATCTATCTGTCTGTCTGTCCATCCATCCATCCATCCATCCATCCATCCATCCATCCATCATCATGTTTGTTTGTTTGTTTGTTTGATAGAGGGTTCATTATATAGCCCTGGCTATCCTGGAACTCACTCTGTAGGCCTGGCTGGCCTTGAATTCACAGAGCTTTCCCTTGCCTCTGACTCCTGAGTGCTGGGATTAAAGGCATGGGTTACCACCACCCTGTTGTTTTTCATTAAATACAGTGGCTGCCCCCTTAAGCAACTGCTGTCCTGTAATCAGCAGTTGCAGCTCCTCAGCTACCAGCAGCTGCACTGGCCCCAGCCAGGCGGGGATTCTGTTCCCTCAGGCACCAGCTCTGTCACAGCCCCTAAAGGAACTTTATCTAGATCTCTGTCCTTCTACACAACTCAGGATCCAAAGGTTGAGGTGAAATCCTGCTCTCCCAGAAAGACTGAAGAACAAGTAGCTAACCTTCTTTCCTTGATCGTGTCTTCGGGGGGGGGGGGGGGGGGGGGAAAGCGTCCTTCTGCTCAGTCCCCACTTAAGAACCCCAGCTATACTTAGTTCCTCCCTACCACTTCCTGCCAGCCAGTGGCTGACTCAGCCTCCTGACCCCAGGTTAATTTTATTTAATCCAACAAATGTACATCTTTGCATTGTTAACAGAAGCAGCAGAAAAAATGTAACACACTTTTACACAGTTAAAATATTCTACAACACTACCGACATTTATTATTATTATTATTATTTTTAATTTTATTTATTTTTTAGGTAAGAGACTGTATTATTTTTTTGATGTGAAGTGTTACTGTGTTGCTCTTGTTGTTCCCCAGAATAAGAAAACCCCTGAATTTAAGCTCAGGACATCCTATCCTTCCCAAGTTTGGACTACAGATGGGCTTGGCTTCAAAGCTTTATTGTTCATTAGATGTTTTCTTAATTCTCAGTGACTCTCCCATAGAATTGGAGTCCCCTGACTCTTCATTTTCTTTCTCTTACTTGATTGACACCCCCCAATTCCTCCCCCTCCCCCTTTCTGTTCCCCCCCCACTTTTTTTTTTTTTTTGGTTTTTCGAGACAGGGTTTCTCTGCAGCTTTGGAGCCTGTCCTGGACTAGCTCTGTAGACCAGGCTGGCCTCGAACTCACAGGGATCCACCTGCCTCTGCCTCTCCAGTGCTGGGATTACAGGCGTGCACCACCACTGCCTGGCCAGATAAACTATTTAAATAGACCAATAACCCCTAAGGAAATAGAAACAGTCATTAAAGGTTCCCCAACCAAAAAAACCCCAGGACCAGATCGTTTAAGCACAGAATGCTACCAGAAATTCGAAGAAGAGTTAATACCAATACTCCTGAAATTGTTCTACACAATAGAAACAGAAGGAACATTACCAAACTCTTTTTATGAGGCTACAGTTACCCTGATGCCCAAACCATACAAAAATGCAACAAAGAAAAGGAACTACAGATCAATCTCCCTCATGAACACTGATGCAAAAATACTCAATAAAATATTGGCAACTCAAATCAAAGAACACATCAAAAAAATTATCTACAATGACCAAGTAGGCTTCATCCCAGGGATGAAAGGATGGTTCAACATACAAAAATCTGTCAATGTAATACATCATATAAACAAACTAAAAGGAAAAAAAAACCACATGATCTTCTCTCATTAGATGCTGAAAAAGCCTTTGACAAAATCCAACACCTCTTCATGATAAAGGTCTTGGAGAGATCAGGAATACAAGGAACATTCCTAAACATAATAAAGGCAATTTAAAGCAAGCCAACAGCCACCATCAAACTAAACAGAGAGAAACTCAAAGGGATTCCACTAAAATCAGGAACAAGACAAGGCTGCCCACTCTCCCCATATTTATTCAATATAGTACTTGAAGTTCTAGCTAGAGCAATAAGACAACAAAAGGAGATCAAGGGGATACAAATTGGAAAGGAAGAAGTCAAGCTTTCACTATTTGCAGATGATATGATAGCATACATAAGTGACCCCGAAAATTTTTACCAGGAACTTCTACAGCTGATACACTCCTTTAGTAAAGTGGCAGAATACAAGATCAACTCAAAAAAGTCAGTAGCCCTCCTATACACAAATGATAAAAGGGGTGAGAAAGAAGTCAGAGAAACATCACCCTTTACAATAGCCACAAATAATATAAAACACCTTGGGGTAACACTAACTAAGCAAGTGAAGGACCTGTATGACAATAACTTTAAGTCCCTGAAAAAAGAAATTGAAGAAGATGTCAGAAAATGGAAAGATCTCCCATGCTCATGGACATGCAGGAGTACCACAGTAAAAATGGCAATTTTACCAAAAGCAATCTACAGACTCAGTGCAACTCACATCAAAATCCCAACACAATTATTCACAGACTTGGAAAGAACAATAATCAACTTCATATGGAAAAACAAAAGACCCAGGATAGCCAAAAGAATCCTGTACATTAAAGCAACCTCTGGAGGCATCACCATCCTTGATCTCAAGCTCTACTATAGAGCTATAGGAATAAAAACAGCTTGGCAGGTTGGGGATTTAACTCGGTGGGAGAGCGCTTGCCTAGCAAGCACAAGGCCTTGGGTTCGATCCTCAGCTAAAGAAAGAAACAAACAAACAAAAACAAGCTGGGCGGTGGTGGCGCACACCTTTAATCCCAGCACTTGAGAGGCAGAGCCAGGTGGATCTCTGTGAGTTCGAGGCCAGCCTGGGCTACAGAGTGAGTTCTAGGAAAGGCGCAAAGCTACATAGAGAAACCCTGTCTCGGGGAAAAAAAAAATCAGCTTGGCAATGGCATAAAAATTGAATTTAAAAACTATGGATTATCCTCTTGGTTCTACTTTAGTAACAACTCACTTTTTCAATATTAACCACCATATTTTATGTATAGCAATAGTTCACATATTAAGTAACTGTAAATAGAATGATTCAACATCTCACGTCTTTACAGACTGTTTTCACTGTTTCTCTTTCTCACAGATGGATAGCCTGTTGAATAAAGTCCTGGCTTCACTGGGATGGAAGACATTTCATGGAGTCAGCTTGCTACCGAGTGCCCAGTTGGTCTCAGGTCGGTGCTGCTCTGCTGCTCAGTGAGCCCTCAGTGTGGGTGCGTAGTCCTTGCACGTGACTTGTCTCTGACTCTGGCCAACTTGGTGCCCTATATACCCGGTCTGCCTGACTAGGACTCTTCCCTGGTACATGTTTTCCTGTCAGTGTTAAAACTACTTCCAGATTGTGTCCACTTAGCTCTGTCTGAAGATACTGTCTTTTACTCATTTATTCTTGGATGTTGGGGATTGAACCCATGGCTTTGCACATGCTAGGCAAGCTCTCCTCCTGGGCTACATGCCCAGCTCAATAATTTTTTCTTTTTCTTTTTTTAAATTATTTTATGTGCATTGGTGTGAAATTGTCAGATCCCCTCAACTGTAGTTAGTTGTGAGCTGCCATGTGAGTGCAGGGAATTGAATCTGGGTCCTCTGGAAGAGCAGCCAGTGCTCTTAACCGCTGAGCCATCTCTCCAGACCCCCGGCTCAAGAACTTTTATTAGGAAGTATTTAAACAATGATCTGAAAAATTTAAAGTAAAGGAGTTTGTGTTTCTCCCAGGCTGGAAAGGGCTCCCATTGTCTTAATGAAAACAGCTCAGGCTGAGACAATCCCTCCTGGATGGAGGGGCTTATGGGGCTCGGGAGTCCCTGCCCTGAGGTTCTATCAAAGGTGTGTAATTGACTGGAGTGTGGGAACTTTGTGGTAGTGTAGCCTTCCGTAAGTTGCCAATAGAGCTCTTCAGTGGTGTAGCTGTTTGTGATGTGCCCATGCCGTGGGGGGGGGGGGGGGGGGGACTCTTCATGGTATAACTGCCTGCATGCTGTCAGATTTCCTGGTGGTGTAGCTGCTTTGAGTCATTTGCCATTCTGTAAGTAACCCTGATGAACTCACCGATTCACCATCTGGATTTGAATGGAATCTTTTATTTGGCTTGTTGTTACCTTTTCCATCCAGCTGAATTGATGCTGTGCCCCCTCCCCCCACCTTACCCCGCCCCCGCCAAGTCACATGACAAGGACCTGAGAGTCAATCTATCTTGCTCTGCAGGCCAAGTGGTCTCTTCTTTACATTGCTTAACTGCTGTCACAGTGGGAAAGCACTTGCAGAGAGTCAGGGAATGGGGTGTCTTATTTGGTTCACGTACTTTCCCATCAGACGGAGTCACAGAAATGAGAGGCAAAACCTACAGTTTACTAATATACTTTATTAACTGGTCTGTTACACCTAAAAAGTTAATCTACCAAGTTATCATAATTATGGGATATATTTTAAGCTAATGTTAAGCTTATGAAGGATAAAAGATAGCCACCATTAATTTATCTTCCTTCATCAGGAGCCTTAAATAGAGCAGCGTTACTCTTAAACTTCTCTGCAATCTCTTTGATATTTTCCAAGAGATCTTCAGACATGCATTCTTCATACTCTCTGTCAGCTTTGGCAATCTGTTCTTCAAGATGTTTCTAGTGGAAACAATTCACAATTCTTAATGTACAAACGTTAATTTTGTTTCAAGACATTCACACACAAGAATGACACTTATAAATTAGGAAAAGAACCAGCTAGATATAGTAGTATATGACTGTAAACTCAACACTTGAAAGAGTGAGGTAGGAGGACCACAGCTGAACACCAGTCTGGGCTGCCAAGGAAGGCCGTCACAAAGAACCAGTCTTACATTTACAGCATTCTGTTTTCTTCCCCTTCCTTCCTTCCTTCCTTCCTTCCTTCCTTCCTTCCTTCCTTCCTTCCTTCCTTCCTTCCTTCCTTCCTTCCTTTTCTCCCCCTTTTTCTTTTTTCTAGACAGGGTTTCTCTGTGTAGACCTGGCTGTGCTGGAACTCACTCTGTAGACCAGGCTGGCCTCAAACTCACAGATCCACCTGCCCCTGTCTCCTGAGTGCTGGGATTAAAGGCGTGTGCCACCACCGACCAGCACATTCTATTTTCTGAATGATATTTTACCTTCTTTCCCCCAGAGATAACCATTTGCCTAACTAATATGCTTTTAAATATCTCTAATACTCTCAGAGCTATGTGTGTTTACGATATGCAGTCATTTTTACAGATGTTTTGGTGAATAGACAGCACATAAAAAGAAGTCTCATGAGAATACAATCTCTAACAAAACCTGGAGGTTTTTGTATAAGGACATTATAAGGATTACAACCAGCCCAGCTGCCTTGTGACATATCTCCAAATGTAACACCATCATTACACAACATTTGACTAATACTGTATTGGGACTTGGTTTTAAATTTCATACTTATTACATGTAATATATGAACTTTTTTTCCTTGCATTTTTTTGTTTGTTTTTTGTTGTTTTAAGATAAGTTATCACTAGCCGGGCAGTGGTGGCGCACGCCTTTAATCCCAGCACTGGAGGCAGAGCCAGGCGGATTTCTGTGAGTTCCAGGCCAGCCTGGTCTACAGAGTGAGATCCAGGACAGGCGTCAAAGCTACACAGGGAAACCGTCTCGAAAAACCAAAAGAAGAAAAGTCATCACTGTAGTTTGGGAGGGCCTGGAAACCATGGTGATTGTGCTGCCTCAGTCTCCAGTCCTCTTGCTTCTGGAGTGTTAGGATTACAGACATGTACCACCATCATGTCCAGTGCTTGCTCGGTATTTGACAGCTCACTCCTGTTGATGCATAGAGCTATAGTTCTATTCATACGTTGCTAGACTCTAGTCATCTTTTTTCCACAGAGATCTACCTGCCTCTGCCTCCTGAGTGCTGGGACTGAAGGCATGCACCTCTCTCCTCCTGAGTGCATGATTAAAGGAGTGCACCACCACTGCCCAGCTTCCTTTTGGACTCTTGGAGACAGGCAGGTGTGAACTAATAGTGATTCTATTGCTTCAGCTTCCTAAATGCTGGGTTACAGGCATGAATCCCGAGTCCGACCTATTTCTGCACAACCCTGCTTTAAGGGTGGTGTATGTGTGTGTGTATGCACATCAACAAAACACTACTTTATAAAGTATACAGTGGTCTCCTGTAACCTTGCCACACCAGTAGACAAGATTCTTTTAATGAATCACTAGTTTCCATAAAAATAAAAATTGTCATTTAATTCCTATAGAAACAAAGCAGCTCTTAGAATTCAGTGAAGACCTTCATACTTACTTCCAAAGACCCTACATGTGTAGCAACCATCTCTAAAAGACGCTGTAAGTTATTTCCCACTTTTCTCCTTTCTTCAGTTACGGTTTGTACAACTAGTTGGTATCTACGGAATTAAAAATAAAAAAGACAACTCGTTTAATGTCTAAAAAATAAATGAATAAATCAGCATAGTGCAGTAACCTGAGAAAAACGCAAATTTTGCACTTACTTATGTTACTGTTTCCCCTGAGAAATGGTTGGTGACTATAGAAAACCATGCCTGGTAGAATCCATCTAAATACCATATGTATTTAGCACACACCTCCGATCTCCACCAGCTGCTTTAGTTCACTGCATGTGCAGTCAGCTACCCTGGTGCTATTACCTTCCATTCCATCTCAGATGAACCTTCCACCTCTCAGCCCAAGTGTTAGGTTACAATGCCCGGCTCTATAGGTCTTCTTAAATTGAAGAGTTCCATTTTGATTGAATTATTTATGTATTTAACTATTTAATATGTGTCCAGCCGGGTGTGGTGGAGCATGCCTTCCCAGCAAAGACAGGAAGCCTGAATATAGTGAGTTCCAGAACATCCAGGGCTGTGTATTGCATAAAGACCTTGTCTCAAAAAAAGCAAACAACAAAATTCCAAACCAAACCAACCAATCAACCAACCAAAAACAATAGATTCGTTTCCAAGCATTAAGAGCCATTTAATAATCTAGTTGGGCCAGGAGGTGGTGGTGCATGCCTTTAATCCTAGCACTTGGGAGGTAGACACAGGCAGATCCCTGTGAGTTTGAGGCCAGCCTGGTCTACAGAATGAGATCCAGGACAGGCTCCAAAGCTCCAGGGAAACCCTGTCTTGAAAAACAAAACAAAACAAAACAAAACAAAAGAAAAAAAGAATCAGATCTTGGTGAGGTGAACTTACTCCCGCTGGACAGCATCTAACTCATCCATGGCTTCACTGAGGCCCTCGTTCACAGCACTCTCCAGCAGGTGCTTATGTTTCTCCAGGGATTCAAGCTCACTGGCACACTTCTCATCTTCTTCCTCAGCTTCCTACAGGAGAAAGTAATTTTTCTTGATACTCATATTACATTTGCTCATGGTGTATTTAAATAAAGTGTGCAAAGCATTTAAAAAACATCATGTTGCATCATTTATATTCCCAAGATGTTGACTGCCTTCTTTAACTGCTCCATTGGGGGATCCATATGAAAAACACAAATGTGCCCTTTGCAGGAGGCTTCTAGGTAACAGTCTATTCAACATTTAAGTCTAATTTATAGGAAACCCAGCACTTTGATTAAATTTTTTTTTGTTTTTTTGTTTTTTGGTTTTTTTTTGGTTTTTCGAGACAGGATTTCTCTGTGTAGCTTTGCGCCTTTCCTGGAACTTGCTTTGTAGAGCAGGCTGGCCTCGAACTCACAGAGATCCTCCGGCTTCTGCCTCCCAAATGCTGGGATTAAAGGCATGTGCCAACACTGCCCGGCTCCTTTTATTTATTTTTTTATTTTGGTGTGATCGGGCTCCAGATGACCTGGGAATTGAACTCTGTTCCTTTGGAATATCAGTCAGTGCTCTTAGACCTTACCCACCTTCTGGAGCTCTTATGAATAGTCTGGGATTTAGTTTGGACAACCAGTTTGCAATGATTCTTAATAGACAATTACTTATATAAAATACTTTATTGGGGTTCATTCTTGGGAGTACGTAACACTAACTCAATAAAAATATACAAGAGATTATGGCTTTATTACTTATTGAGACATGGTCTTGCTATGTATTCCAGGTAGGTCTCGAACCTGTGCCAATCCTCCCACCAGGGTCTTCCAAATGTTGAGATCACAGGGATGACGATATCACCCCTGGCTTTTCTGGCTGAGTTTTAAGGCTGTCTCTCAGCTTTTGTGTGCCACCACATCTAGCTAAGATTTCAGCTGTGAGTCAAATGAACACACCGGTCAAGTTCTTACCTTAACTTTTTGTTGGTACAGATCGTCCAGCTTTTGAACCTCTTCCTTCAGCATCCTCACGATTTTTCTGCTTTCTGTCTTCATGGTGCTCAGCTTGGGGACAAAACTTTGGTTGAGAAATCATAACTGAACATCAAAATTTCTTTAACATTATGAGACTTTTGTATCTTCTTTTATGCATAATGTTTATTTATTGTGTATATAAGCATTTTGCTAACATGTATGTCTGTGCACCACATGTATGCCTGGTGCCCAATGAAGTAAGAAAAGGGAGTCAGATCCTTTGAGACCAGAGTTAACAGATGGTTGTAAGCTGCCATGTGGATATTGAGAATCAAACCTGGGCTCTTTTTAAGAGCAACAAGTACTCTTAACTGATGAACCAACTCTCCAGAGCTTGTTTTTCTTTTAAAAAAGTACCATTTTTTTTTCAAGATTCTACTTTATGTGTATAAGTGTTTTGCCTGTATGTATGTATGCATGTATTATGTATGTATTTATACCATGTGCATACCTGGTGCCTATGGAGTCCAGAAGAGGACATCAGATATCCTAGAACTGGAGCTACAAGTGGTTGAGAGCTGCTATGAGTGTTGGCAACTGAATCTGAGTCCTTTGCAAGAGCAGCAAGTGCTCTTAATCACTGAACCATCTTTCTAGCCCCAGCAGCTACTTAATCTTTTTTTAAAAAACACAGATGTCAAAAACACACAATAGGAAAAAGAGCCTCTCTGACAGATGGTGCTGAGAAAACTGGGTATGTACCTGTAGAGAAATAAAACCAAGTCCTGAGCCTCACCCTACTTGAAACACTGAAAATAGATCAAAGCCTTCATGTTAAGACAGGAAATGTTGAACCTGCTAGGGAAGACATATCAACTATGCCCTATGTGGAGGACTGTAGGAGCACAGGAAACAACCCCCAGGACTGACCAATGGGATTCTAGGAAATTAAAACCTGCATAACAATGGAAACAACCTCACAACTGGAGAGACAGCCTACAGAAATCATTGCCCACTATGTATCAGATAGGCTCTATGAAAGAACAGCAAGAACTAAACACCAAGTCTAATCAATAGGAGGCAATGACGTGAACAGACAGACAGTCCTAAAGGAAGAAACATAATTGGCCAATGATATTTGATGAAGGGTTCAACATCCTTAGCCTTCAGGGAAAGGCAAACTACCAATGATTTGTGATCCCACCTTCCTTGCTCAGAAAACAAATGACAGCAAACGTTGGCAGGGATCTGGGGAAAGACAACTCCTCATGCACTGCCAGTGAAAATACCAACTACAGCTGCTGTGGAAATGAGTATGACGGTTTGTTAGAATGAGAAAGGGGTAGGAAAGATGGCTGAGAAGTTAAGAGCACTGGCTGCTCTTACAGAGGACCTGGGTTTGGTTCCCAGTACCCGCTTGGTGGCTCATAACCGTCTGTAACTCCAGGTTGAGGAAATCTCACATCTTCTGGCCTCCACAGGCAGCATTCATGTACATATATACATGCAGGACAAATACTCACATACATAAAAATAAAAATGGACAAGTCTTTGAAAACTACAACCCAAACTACCATATGGTCTGGCTATCTCACTTCTGAGTGCACACCCTGAAGATTCTAGGTTCCACCAGATACACTTGAATACTCTTGTTTATTGATGCACTGTTCACAATAGCTTAGAAATGGAACCATCCTAGATGTCCATCCACAAAATGAAAGACAAAATGTTCTATATGTACACTATATAACTTTATTCATCTGCGCTAAAAAAAATTGGCTAGGTGGTGGTGGTGTACACCTTTAATCCCAGCATTTGAGAGGCAGAGGCAGGTGGATCTCTGTGAGTTTGAGGACAGCCTGATCTAAAGAGTGAGTTCCAGGACAGCCAGGGCTATTATACAGAGAAATCCTGTCTTGAAAAACAACAACAACAACAACAACAAGAAGCCACAACAACAACAAAAAACAAATAAACAACCAACCAACCAAAAACAACCCCCCCCCCCCCAACCAAAACCAAAATACCAAAAATCACACTGCTGGAGAGATGCCTCAGTGGTTAAGAGCGTTTCTTGTTCTTCCAAAGGTCCAGCATTTGATCCCCAACACTCACACCAGGTGGTTCAAAACTACCTGTAACACCAGTGGTTCACACTCATCTATAACACTAGTTCCAGGAGTGTCTGACATCTCTGACCTCTGTGGGCTCCTGCATCCACATGCATATATACATATTTAAAAGTAAAAAAAAAATCAAGTCATTTGCGGGAAAATGGGTCAAACTGCAAATCATTATGTTAACTGAAATAAGTTGTATTCAGAAAGATAAATACTGTATGTTTCCTCTCACATGTGGAATCTTGATGTAAGTCTTAATGTGTGAGTAGGATTGTGTATACTTGTGGATGGTTTATGAAACTAGAGAGAACTGCAAGACGGAAGAAGAGATCTTAAGAGGTTCAGGTATGGGGCATTGAAAGAAGGGAATGGAATACTGTGCTGGGAAAGCAGAAAGAAGGCTGTTGTGGGCAAGGGAAGAGCAAGAGTGGGACATGGGAAGGGGAGGGCAGAGGGCAGAGTGCGGGAGAAGAAAGTATGCATAAAAAGTCATTATGAAATCTACTACTTCATAGCTAACTTTATTCTCCTAATGGAAATATTTGTTCTTGCAGCCATCTTCCCATGTGGAACGGAGTCCACAGAGCAGGTGCTGTGCTATCTTCGTCCTGGAGACAACTATTACATTCCAGGCACATGGTCACACAGAAGCATCTGCTGAGCCAGTTGCTGCTGTGCATGCATCTAATTCCAGCACTTAGAAGGCTAAGGAAGGCCTGGAGACTGTAGTTAAGAGACTTGCCCATACTGAGCAAGACCCTGTCTTAATAAGACAAACATTTTTGCCAAATATGTTTCCATGCAATTCTTATTGGGCTTTGCATTTTATGTCTGTCAGAGACTGGTTTGATTTTCTTTATTGTGATGCCTGTAAGTTGTTGTATGGGCCTATAGTAGCCTTTTGGTAATTGCCTATGGCAATTTTCATGTCCTAAAATCATCTGACCTTTAATATTTGAAAGTACTCATGTATAAAATAATTTGTTAATGGAGTTATTTTTTGAGAGCTAATTATTTTTCTATTTTATTCTGGTTATTTTGACTTTTCATTTTGAGCCAATTTTGAGATTTTTATTGTTTATGCTGTAATCCATCTTATTATCCATTTTCTAATTTCTTGAGACAGGTTTTGCTATACATACCAGGCTAACCTTAAACTTGCTATGCAGCTTGGGCTAACTTTGAACTTAAGATTTTCCTGCCTCAGCTTCCAGAGTGCTGGGATTACTAGTATGCACCACCATGTCTAGATCATCAATTATTATGTTTTAAATTATTTATGTATATGGGTGTTTGGTAAGCTTGTGTACATCATGTGCACACAGTGCTCAAGGAGGCCAGAAGAGGGTGTCAGATCCACTGGGACTGGAGTTACTGATGGTTGTGATCTACCATGTGGGTGGTGGGAATGAACACAGGCCCTTTGGAAGAACAAGTGCTCTTAACTGCAAAGCTATCTCTCCAATTATTATGTACGTATAATTATTTTATGGATATAAATGTTTTGCTTGCACATAGGTATGTGTGTCATGTGCCCCGAGAAGTCAGAAGAACTGGAGTTACAGATGGTTGTGAGTTACTATGTTAGTGCTGGGAATTGAATTCAGGTCCTCTGCAAGAGCAACCAGTATTCTTAGCCACTGAATGAACTCTCCAGCCCCACATACATATATGGTATTTTGTTTTGTTTGTTTGTTTGTTTTGAGTCATGGGCTCATGTAGCCTAGAACACTGGATTCTCCTGCTTTCCAAAGCTGGGATTATAGGTATGCACTACTGTACTCAGGTTTACCTCATCAACTCTTTTCTTTTTGGTTTTTCTAGACATGGTTTCTCTATGTAGTTCAGGCTGGAACTTATAGAGAGATCCTCCTGATTCTGCATCCTGAGTGCTGGGATTAAAGGTGTGAACCACCACCACCACCTTCATCAACTACTTCATCACCTGGCTTCATGAACTCCTTTCTTTTCTTTTCTTTCCTTCCTTTAAGATTTATTTATTAATTATGTGTACAGTATTCTGCCTGCATGTGTCCCTTCAGGCCAAAAGAGGGCACCAGATCTCATTGCGGATGGTTGTGAGCCACCATGTGGTTGCTGGGAATTGAACTCAGGATCTCTGGGAGAGCAGGCAGTGCTCTTAACCACTGGGCCATTTCTCCAGCCCCTCATCAACTTTTCTTAAGTTGATTGTTTTTCGTTTATATTTCTTCATAATTTGAACTAACTTTCACTATTTTTAAATACAGTCTATTTTGCATTTTAAAATTTCTTGGCTTTTGTATTTTTAAGATAGGGTCTTGCTATGTGACCCAGCCTGACCTGGAATTTGCAATCCTCCCAGCTTCTGGAAACAAAGTGCTGGGATTGCAGGCATAAGGCAATGCTCCTGAGGAAAAGATCTCCCTAATAAAAAGTAACTTTTTTTTTTTTTGGTGGTACTTGAGATTAAATCCAGGGCTTCAGGCACACGTTAAGAAGTTCTTTACTAGAGGGCCATGTCTGCTGCTCACAAAGTCAGATTCCACAGAATTTGTTAACACTGAAAACATCTTTCTGTGGATCACTTGAATAGCTATTCATGAAATGCCAAGTTTTACTTATAGATTAAAAAAAATAAAAGAACAGCCAGGTGGTGGTGGCGCACGCCTTTAATCCCAGCACTTGGGAGGTAGAGCTAGGTGGATCTCTGTGAGTTCACAGCCTGGGCTACAGAGTGAGTTCCAGGAAAGGTGGAAAGCTACACAGAGAAACCTTGTCTCAAAAAACAAGAAACAAACAAACAAAAAGAACAAAGCTGGGCGGTGATGGCTTATGCCTCTAATCTTAGCACCTTAATACTTTAATCCCAGCAGAGGCAGGTGGATCTCTGTGAGTTCAAAGCCAGCCTGGTCTACAGAGTGAGTTCTAGAACAGCCAGGGGTACCACAATGAAACTCTGTCTCCAAAAACCAAAACCCCACAAAACAGAACAGCCAAACAAACAAACAAAACCACAAGTTTCAGATAGATATATTAAGTCTTGGTCAGAACAGTTCCTGAAGAGCTGGGTTAGTCAGGGGCTTCATCCCGTTTGCATTCATGGAACCACAGTTTGAGTGAACTTGAGAAGCGTTTCTTTATCACCAGTCTTGACTTCAGAAGTTATGGAATACAATCGCAGTGGTGTTTCATGCCTCAGGAGTCCGTCCTCCTGCTGAGCCCGAGTGCGGGATAACAGGTTTGCACCACCACATCCAGCTGAAAACTACTTTAAAAACCTCCACAGGCATTTCCCTCATTCTAAGACTTCACGGTCTAGAATGAGCCACTTAGTAGAAGGAAACCTCTTAACTGGCCCCAGCTGATCAGCTTCTAAGCCCCTCCCGAGTGCTGGGATTAAAGGCTTGCGCCACCACCACCCGGCCACATACTTACTTTTAAGAAACCCACCTCAAATCCCCACTTGAATATAAAAAAGGACAATGGTATGTTAAGAAGTAGGTATACAAAAATGGGAAGAAAATTGAGTTTTATTCCACTTTATCATAGTGATAAATGAAGCTTCAAAAAGTTAAAGAACTTAGTTCCTTTATATGTACCTGTTAAGGTTAGTGCCAACTTTCCTTTTTCATTTTATTAAAATTTATGGGAGGCATAGGTGAATCTTATCTGAGTTTAAGACAAGCCTGGTCTACAGAGTGAGTTCCAGGACAGTCAGGACTGCACAGAGAAACCCTGTCTCAAAAAACAAAATTTAAGGCATTGTGGCTCAGAAACCACAAGTCACCCTCAGCATGTGGCTTTAGTTACTGTGTGCCACACTTACCTGTTCTGAAGAATCCTCGAGACCAATCTTTTTATTTAGAGCTTTGTTAACTTCTTCTTCATTTTCATTTAAGAGTTCTTTGAGAGGTACCTAGAAAATACATGATATATGGGAGTCAAGATATCTAATTATAAAAACTTCTCCTATGAGGCATGAATATATTATGATGTAAGTCAGTTTCGTAGGAATAAAATAAAGCTATGACATTTAAAATATAATATACCATTGATGAGAAAACATCTTTAATTTTTTTAAGACAGGTTTAGGAAGGAGAAAAAAAGCTGGTTTCAACTTTCAGCCTCCCAGGTGCTAGGATTATAGGTATACGTCACAATGCCTGCCAATCCATTTCTGTGTGTCTGTATGTATGTACATGTGAGTGCAGGTACTTCCTAAGGCCAGAGTGTTGGGTATCTCTGGAGCTGGAGGTACAGGAGGTTGTGAGGTGTGCTGGGTATGGGATGTCATTCTGTATGCTGTGAATATGTGTTGCTCTGATTGGTTCCAGTAGCCAGGCAGGAAGTCTAGGCAGGGCGAGCAGATGAGGAGAATTCTGGGAAGAGGAAGGGCTGAGTCAGGAGTTGTCAGCCATACACAGAGGAGACAAGATGACAAGGCAGAACTGAAAAAAGGTTCCAAGCCACATGGCTAAACATAGGTAAGAATTATGGCTAATTCCAGTGTAAGAGCTAGTCAGTAATAAGCCTGAGCTAATGGCCCAGCAGTTATAATTAATATAAGCCTCTGTGAGTTTACCTGGGGCACACAACTGGGAGAGATTTGTCCTAACTGCCAGCTAGCTGGCTGGGACACAGGAAAAATTCCAACTACAGAGGTGACTGATGTAGGTGCTGGGAATGGAATCTGGGTCCCCTCCAAGAGCAGTACACACTCTTACCCATAAGCCATCTCTCCATCTCCCCCCCCCCCCCCATTTCTCTTAATACCTTACTTAAGACAGTCTCATAATTCTGGTTGCATTTCTATTTGCCTTCTAACCTACTGATTTTATTTCAGAACTATATTGCATTGTTTCTCGTTATCTTGAGAAAATTGAGGTAATACCTACTTTAAAATGATTAAATAGAAAGTTATGTTAAAATAAATTTAACTTGAAACTAAACGTTCTATACAATTAGTGAATATTTAAAAAAAATATGGGTTGGGGATTTAGCTCAGTGGTAGAGTACTTGCCTAGCAAGCTCCAGGCCCTGGATTCAATCCTCAGCTCCAAAAAAAAAAAAAAAAAATGTATATACATACACACACACACACACACAATTCAGTGGATGTAGTATACTTACAATGTAAATGTCATTTGTACTTTAAAAATATTTTGTTACTCCAAAAAAGAAAATGCCATAGGCCATTATGCATCAAGTAAGTCTTTTTTTTTTTTTTTTGGTTTTGCTTTTAGGAGACAGGGTTTCACAATGTAACCCTGGCTGTCCTGGAACTCACTATGTAGATCAGGCTGGACTCAAACTCACAATGATCCACCTGCCCCTGCCTCATAAGTGCTGAGATTAAAACCTTGTGCCATCACACCTGGCTCTCAACTTTTAAAGTTATTGACTTCTAATTTTGACCAGTTCCTTTTGGGTACTGTCCATCAAACCCAAGACCTTCTACAACAAACCACTGAATATAAACCCAACTCCTGGTGATGGATGTGGTTGCACAAGCCTGTAACCCCAGGAATTACCAAAACAGGACATGCAAGATGGCTCAGAGGGTAAAGAGCTTGCTGTCCAAGCCTAGAGAACTGAGTTTGATCCCCAGAAACCACTCAAGGATGGGAGAGAACTGACCTCCACATGTGTGTCATTGCATGTACTATCCCATACGTCTTTCCACAGTCTAATAAAGGGAAAACAAATGAAAACCTTTGCCAAACCCCAAATAGTACAAAACAACAACAACAACAACAACAACAACAACAACAACAGCAACAGCAACAACAAACTACTCCAGGCCTGTTTTTTGAAAGAGTCAACGCTGTTTTACAACTCTCTTCCAAGTAGCTGGGATGAAAGATGCTCTCCAGCATTCCTAACTATTTCTACTTTCTCTTTTTTGATTTACATTAATTTTGTGGATACACGTGCATGTTGAATGCAGATGCCTGTAAAGGCCAGAGGCACAGGATTCCCCCTGGAGTTGGAGTAACAATTAGGTGTAAATTAATTGTTGTAGGTACTGGACTTCAAATTTGGGATCTCTGTAAAGGCAATGCACATTCTTAACCACTGAGCTCTCTCTCCAGCATCCTGTTTCTACTTTCATTGTTCTATTATTGTATAAAAATATTTCTAGAGGGCTGGAGAGATGGCTCAGAGGTTAAGAGCACTGGCTGCTCTTCCTGAGGTCCTGAGTTCAAGTCCCAGCAACCACATGGTGGCTCACAACCATCTGTAATGAGATCTGATGCCATCTTCTAGAATGCAGACAGAATACTATATAATAAATAAATAAATAAAATCTTAAAAAAATATTTCTAGAGATGAAAGTAAATTTTCTCCCTTTTTGAACATATTCTTTGTACCTGAATAATCTCTTACAAGATTATTATTATTATTATTTTTTGTGGAGCTGAGGATAGAACCCAGGGCCTTGTGCTTGCTAGGCGAGCGCTCTACCACTAAGCTAAATCCCCAACTGACAAGATTATTTAATACAGGTAATTATTTTCTTGCTGCAGTAATATGAAACCATTCAAAGCAGTGATTCACAAACTCAGCCTGGTACCCTGGTTACTGACAGAAATCAATGTACCTAGTTTGACAACTAATGGCTTGCAAAACCAGTAAGCAATGATTTACTGTGTGCACTTTCTTTTCTTAATTGAGTGTAAATCTAAACTGAGTGTAGTGTTGTACCCCTCTAATCCCAGCCCCTTGAAGAGACTGAGGCCAGTCTGATGTCAATAGTCAGTTCCAGGAAGTAAATGTAGAAGCTGAGTATTGTGGCACACACCTGTAGTCCCAGCACCCAGAAGACTGAAACAGTAGCACTGTCATGAGTTGAGGCCCAGCCAGGCTACATGGTGAGCTGTAGACCAGGATTCACAGTAAGATCTGTCTCATTGAACAAGCGGGTGTGTATGTGTGAATGGAGGTAGCTTGATTTAAGCAATGTCTGTCCATCAATAAGCTGCTATCTCTGAGAAAACAAGGTTCTCTGTGGGTATTTTATTTCCAGCATGCAGCTGGTTTGGAACACAGTCTGTATACAGTGACACATAGTAGGTGAATTAATTCTCCCATCCAAGTACTAACCAGACCTGACCCTGCAAAACTTTCAATTAGATGAGATCAGGCAGGTTCAGGGTGGTTTGGCCATAGACTAGCTGAGTAATTCTCAAGGGAAAAACGCATAACAAAATTTGGACTCAACATTTTTGAATCCAAAAGCTAAGTATTTCAAAGGTGGCATTTTAGTACTAACAATAAATTTATAACACTTCTGAATAATCTAAAAATTTTAATATGGCAATAAAAACGTTTTTCTTCTCAAATCTCTTTGATCATTTCAAAATTAGGTATGGGTTTTTTTTTTGTGTGTGTGGTTGATGTTATTAGTGACATTTCTTTTTTTCCTGCCTAGAAAAATAATTCATTATACTTTATGCCTTCATGTGTGTGGTTGCATGGGAACTTTCCCTACAGATACTTCATCTTTCAAGATTGCACTGCCATCCCTCTTCAGTCTTCTGGCTAGAAGAACTGATCTGGTTATTAACCTTGTAAGGACCACCAGTAATGTGTGTGCTTGACATTTGCTGATGTTGCTCTTCCCAGAGGGGCTGAAGGGGAATAGAGAACACAGCTTACCCCAGACTGTTCACATAGTCCTCATATATGTTACTTGGGATCAACTTTTGTTGTGGGTAGTTGGATGAGGTAAAGTAGGCAGAGAGGAAAAGGCTTTTGAAGTTCAAAAGTTAGGTGTGAACTAAGATTTCTACCACTGAGAAGAAAGAGAGAGAGAATCCAGTGCTTTCCTTCTTAGTCTGAGGTCAAGGATAAACTCAAGTTTGAACACTTACATACACTTGAGCCCTGTATTTGACAAGGCACTTGGCACCAGCTTCAGGATTAAACTTAATTTCGAAGTCATAACCTTTGGAATTCTCAGCACCTTTGGGAATAAGCTTTAGTTTTCTAGCCAACTTGTGGTACTCTGCTAACTGTGCTTCAATCTGGAAAAGAGAACACAAAAGGAAATGTTAAAAATGAAACGATCCTACACTGTATGGTTTTCAATGGTCATTTTTGCAATTCGACACAGTTGTTATGCCAGTGTTTGGTAGTTTGATGATTAAAGGATAGCAATGTAAAAGTATACAAATGAAAGTTTGTACAATAATTCTAAGGGTGTAACTGGTTGGTGAGCAGTATACAATTTACTCCATATAATTTAGAGGAAGTCCATGTTTCGTTATCAACTAAAATTTACTCTCTCAAACCTAGATATAGATATGAAATAAAACCAAAACTTAGAGCTGGGTGGTGGTGGCGCACGCCTTTAATCCCAGCACTCGGGAGGCAGAGGCAGGCGGATCTCTGTGAGTTCGAGGCCAGCCTGGGGTACAAAGTAAGTTCCAGGAAAGGCGCAAAGCTACACAGAGAAACCCTGTCTCGAAAAACAGAGAAAACAAAACAAAACAAAAATAAAAACAAACAAACAAAAACCAAAACCCCAAACTTATATTTGACAATATATAAACTGAAACATTTTAATTATCCCAAATAAAAGAAATAGGCAATTTACATTTCAAAGTGTTAACTTAATTATACTGAAAAAAATTTTTAGTGGTTCATATTTCTCCCTGTCCTTCAAGGCTACATCTGAATGTTACCAGAAAGTTATTCTTTCCCTCTGATGGAGTCCCTAGTTTTCCCAAACTCTTACTTTTACATTACAATGTGGCCCATCTGTTCACTTTTACTAGCTACACGTCAGCTATCTAGACCCAGATGTGTCTCCTCCCCCTGCCCTAGAACACAGCCTGGCAGATCCCCTCCTTTGTTACTCTACCGCAGTGCAGTGAGGGACTCTCTAGGACCCAGCAGTGTCTGTCCCACTGCTTCCTGCGCCTCTTTTTAGTCTACCTGTGTCTCCAGTTTCTTCCTTCCATAGTCAATCCCCACAGTGAACACTCTGGGGATCTAGATGGCGCTGCAGCTGTTGCACTCTACAAGAGTGCTGGAAGACTACACTACCAGACTGACCCACAGGGCAAACATTTAGTACAGAAAAGAGGTTACAGATGAGCTGCTTAGAGTGAGGTTTGCTATCCTAGTGAGATCCTTTGACACTGCTCTCAGCCAGCTCTCTGTTCACAGGACTGGAGTTGGGCCCCTCCCTAGGCCACTGCTCACCTACCTCCTAGATTATTTTCTTCTTCCAGCTTGTTCATCCAAATGCATGTGAATTCTTTTTAGTTTCATAGACCTAATGTTTATGTAGTCCAGAGATTTATAACCTTCCCTTTCTTACACAGCCTTTGAGAGGTAAGGTACCCTGAAGTAACTCACTTCAGATTCACTGATGTAGTCTCATTACATTCCATTTTCTAAAGAAGCAAGTGGAGGCTATGAAAGGTTAGATGAATGCCGGGTGGTGGTGGCACATGCCTTTAATCCCAGACAGATCTCTGTGAGTTCCAGGCCAGCCTGGTCTACAGAGTGAGATCCAGGACAGGCTGGATCAAAACAACAGAGAAACCCTGTCTCAAAAAGCCAAAAAAAAAAAAAAAGGTTAGACGATGCAGACTATGCATGCCGATAATAGCACATTATGCGCTAAAGCTAAATCAAGCCTGACCAAATTCTAGGTTCAGACACTGGGTGCTGTGTCCTTTTCTTTGGTATTATGTATTGAACTTGATACCCTGAGTATGCTAACCTTGTGCTCCATCACTGAGGTACTCTTAACTGCTAGTTCTTATAAATGTGTATAAATATTTCCTTTATACACGGGATGGAGCTTACCTACAAGGGATATGAAGATAAGAAAATGTAGATGACTTACACTGAACTGCTTGCTCACTCTATATTAGAATCACATACATTCCCCCACACCCCCATTTCTTAGTTCATGATCAGAAAACCAAGTTTATCTTAAATTTGACTGATAAACATTGGGGGGTGTTAATGAATTGGCATAAGGATATGAGTGTTTTAGTTGTGCTAAATGTCAGTGTTAGAAAAATGTATCACTCTACCTACTGAACTCCTCTTGGTTACACAGACCTTTACTAAGTGATGAGTGGTCGGTCACTCAGAAAATGGCATGACTTACCGCCTCTTTGCCTCTGGCGTATTTTAACTCTTCATTCCACATCTGTTGTTGTTCAGCTTCTAGGTCTTTGGTTAATTTATTAATGGTCTGCTGCAATTCATTTTTTTCATGATTTATTCTCTCAATGTCTGCACCTGAATACTTCTGGTTGTTAACAATATTCTGTAGCCGAGTGGTCTCCTGTCTTACCGTTTCACATTCTAGTTCTGCATTGGAAGAAACAACATTTGTCAACTTATTTTAAAAAAATTTCTACAAAGAAACTGATGGAATCATTTAAGACTCCTGATGTTTAAATGTCTACTTTATACACTTTCTTTCTTTTTCTTTTCTTTTCTTTTCTTTTTTTTTTTGGTTTTTTGAGACAGGGTTTCCCTGTGTAGCTTTGCGCCTTTCCTGGAACTTACTTGGTAGCCCAGTCTGGCCTCAAACTCACAGAGATCCGCCTGCCTCTGCCTCCCAAGTGCACCACCACTGCCAGCACATACTTTCTTTTGGATAGCTGATCCTACTTCATTAATGATATAAGCCAACAACTAAAGTTTTATGTTAACATCTTCCACACTGGCTTACTGCAGTTTCAGAAAGAACTATATGACAAAAATGTGGCCCCATTCAAAGTTCCATTTAAAACTTGTAAACTGGCATAGTTTGACTTTGTTAATGTTCATTTTAAATGCTTCTAATACTCTTGTATAAATCCTTTGAATTACTCAGAAATGTGGTTTTTACAGCATAATAGTTGGTAAGCTCTACCTCTGAGCTAGTGTAAGTAACTTTATGCACGTATTATGTATCTGCACAAAAGCATGACAGATCTAAGGAATTTAAATAAATATGTCCTATTCATTTGTAGCCACAAATGGCTTTAAGTAATCAAGGAAGTTAAAATACTCAGAGAATTAAACCAAATGACAGATGAAGTATTACTCTCTCATCTACACAGTTTGTGATTTTTGGACATAATATTCTCATAAGAATAAGGAGGTACTAAAATGATGTGGTTGGTAAAGTGCCTATAGTACAAGAATAAGGACCTAAGATTAGATCCAGCACCTACATAAAAGTTGGTCATGGGACATGCATCTGTGACCTTCATGATATGGGTACAAGGTAGACAGAAGCAGATCTCTAGAGGTCAGTGACAGCCAGTCTAGCTGATGAGATGAGCACCAAGTTCAGAGAGAGGCCATGTCTCAAAGTAAGGTGCAGAGTGATCAAGGAAGATCTTGATGTTGACCTGCGGCTTCCACATACATGCACAGACATACTGCACATGTGCATAAACTCACACATAGATGTACACATACCACAGAATACACAAACACACTCACGAAAAGAACAATGTACTAATTCTTTTTATTACGTACTAATGAAAAGGTAATATTAGTATTGTTCAGTTACACTGGGAGTAAGAGAATAGTCTACGATACAGAATAGAAAAGGACATTGATCAGGGCTGAGAAAATAGTAAAGAGTTCATTTAGAGCAGACCCAATATGCACAACTGGAGTATTTTGTAAAATCCTGATTTTAGCATATACTATGTGAAAATTACAAGCTTTGGTTTTGTAGATGATCAAAACTAACAGACTAAGAATTAAATCTAAAACTCTAAAGATCATCTACACAATCTACACAGAACAGACACAAACTAGGAAATCCTAAAGGAAGAAACTGAGCAGTTCTAGGAAAACTGCAGTTGTCCATAGATTTAAAGTATAGTTTAACGGCTCTGTGATTTCAGGCAACTTCTGCTCTGCTTCTGGTGCCACAGAAGTTAGCAAGCGATATGTATGGTAGTATTTTCCAAAGCTTAACTAAGGTTGGTATGTGTTCCTGAATACAATGTTAGAAAGACATAGGACACACACAAGCTTCCTTAGCTCTGCTTTCCATTTTATCTTGAATCAATTTCAGCTGCTGACTTGCTTACAAGGGACTGACAGAATAAGACAGTTACAGGCAATTGAGGGAGGCAGAGATCAGGAGCTGGTGATTAGGGCCGGTGAGACAGCTCAGCAGGTAGAGCCTTGCTGTGCAAACCTGACAAACCGAGTTTGGTACCCAGAACTATGTAAAGTAGCAAAGAGAGAACAGACTCTACAGGAGTTGTCCTTTTCTCTCCACACATGTACTGTGGTATGTTCTCATACATACAGCATACACGCTAAATAAAAATACAAAAATTACAAAAAAGGAATCTAGTTTATAATGTAAAACAGAATATATTTATATAGAGTATATTATAATGTATCATACATAAAAATTTATGTAGTTTATATTATATATATATTTATAAGTTCACATATAATGTATTATATATAGAAACATATACAGGTTCATACTCAGAGGACTTCTGTTCTCAGAATAGCTTGTCTGTGGGCTTCAAAAAGCCATGTGTTTAGGCCAGGCAGGTACAGGAGTGCACACCTACAATCCTAGTACTTGAGAGGCTAAGGACTGCCAAGAGTTGAGGCCAACCTGGGTTGTTCAGTAAGAACCTGTCCCAAACCAAAAACGTCACGTACTGAGAATGTTGGAAGTTACAGTGGGTTGAGAAAGGGCTATACATCTCTCAAACATGTAAATATTGCCTCATCTGGAAAATAGTCTTTGCAGACATGACTGAGAGTGCTGATGTGAGATAACCCTGGATTATGCAGGTGTGCCTTAAATATCACCATAGGTGTCACTGTAAGATAGAGGCAAAGGGAGAGTTCAAGCAGACAGACAGAAAGAAGAGACCTAGGGACCAGAGAGATGCTCAGGTTTGCAGCACTTGTTGTTCTTGCAGAGGACCTATGTTCAGTTCCCAGCTCCTCCATGGGTGGTTTACAACCATCTACAACTCCAGTTCCAGCAGATCTGACACCCTCTTCTGACCTGAGGGTACCAGGCACACATGTGGTGCACTTACATACACAAAGGCAAAATACACACACAAATAAATTTAACATACACATTAAAAAGAAAAAAACTTAAAAAAAAGAAAAGAAAAGAAAGAGGAGGATAGAAGGGTGTGGTGGCAATTTATAATGCCAGTTTTGGGGAAGCTGAGGAGGTAAGATTTTGAGTTTGAGGAAGGCTTGGGCTATGTATTAAAGCCCTCTGAAGGCCGAAGCAGGAGGATTATCAATTCAAAGACAGTGTCGGATACAAACATAGTCTTAACAAAGAGGAAAAAAGAAGAGGACACAGAGTAAAGGCAATGGAGAAATGGAAGTAGAGACTAAAGTGATGTGGACATAAACCCAGGATGTTGTCAGCCATACAAGCTGGAAGAACAGACTCTTCCTGAGTCCCTTGGCAAGCACAAATTTATTGAATCTTAGATTACATTTGTAGCCATGAGAGAACAAATTATTATTATTTAAATATTTATTTATTTATTATGTATACAGTATTCTGTCTGCATGTGTCCCTGCATGCCAGAAGAGGGCACCAGATCTCATTACAGATGGTCGTGAGCCACCATGTGGTTGCTGGGAATTGAACTCAGGACCTCTGGAAGAACAGCTAGTGCTCTTAACCACTGAGCTATCTCTCCAGCCCGATAGAACAAATTATTATTATTATTATTATTATTATTTTGGATTCTTTGAGACGAGGTCTCACTATACAGCCCTGGTTGTCCTGGAATTCACTCTGTAGACCAGGCTGGCCTTGAACTCACAGAGATCCACTTGCCTCTGCCTCCCAAGTGCTCTCAACTATGCCCAGCTGACAGAACAAATTCAGAAAGTTATCACAGCAGGAAAAGATGACATAGCTGTTGGGGTATCAGACAAGTCCACAAAGGCCTAGAGGCCAATCTTCACGACCTCTTTGTCCATTAGCTCTGCTTACCCACTCTACCAATCTCTTCATCAAGATCACTTAATTTCTGGTCTAGAATGGATGAATGTGACTCCAAATTGCTCAAGTATGCCTTATACTTTTGAACATCTGCTTGCAAGGAAGTTCTCAGCTTCTTCAATGACATCAGACGATTCTTGAAGAAAAAAACATATTAAATTATTTTCACCAAGAAGCATTTTGTATTTTAAAGAAAGCAATATTATTTATACTTATCTTAGAGGAAGTCAAAAGAACTAAAAAAATAACTTTGGAATTACTATTATAACTTAATAATTTAAGGAGAGACTTCAAAGAGTTTGGGATAGGGAAAAACCAAGGAGAATGTAAAAACACAAATATTTAACATCTGATTACTTTGCAGAACAATCTGGGTGCTCCATTAATAAAACACAAGATAAAGTTTAAGATTCTGATATCAGGGCTGGAGAGATGGCTCAGGGTTACGAGCACTGGCTGCTCTTTCACAGGACTTGGATTCAATTCTCAGTACCTACATGGTGGCTAACAACCATCTGTATCTGAGTTCAGGGGATTCAACATCCTCTTCTGTTCTTCATGGGCACTGTGAGCATGTGGTACACAGACATGCAAGCAGGCAAAATACCCATACATATTAAAATAAATACCCATATTATCATCTTGCTTTTATACAAACATGTAGGCTACCCTATACTCTATAAGCGAGTTTGTCTCCATTCTGTTTTCACTAACTAAACTCAGGGCCTCTTGAGAACAGTGCTCCTTGCAAGTATACACTCCAAGGACCTTGTTCAAAGGGTAGTTTGGGTCTTATGTAAACAGGCAGGAATCTTTCATCATATTCTGAGCACCATTAGTCTACCACTGATAGACCACAAGGGAAAACAAGGCACCAGACACCACACATGGTTGCATTCAAAGTCTGTCTTATCTAACCTTTAAGAAGCTCATTTAAAAACACCTGCCAGGCCGGACAGTGGTGGTGCATGCCTTTAATCCCAGCACTCAGGAGGTAGAGCCAGGCGGATCTCTGTGAGTTCGAGGCCAGCCTGGTCTTCAAAGCAAGTTCCAGGAAAGGCACAAAGCTACACAGAGAAACCCTGTCTCGAAAAACAAAACAAAACAAAATACCTGCGGGGGGCTGGAGAGATGGCTCAGAGGTTAAGAGCACTGACTGCTCTTCCAGAGGTCCTGAGTTCAATTCCCAGCAACCACATAGTGGCTCACAACCATCTGTAATGAGATCTGGTGCCTCTTCTGGCCTGCAGTCATATAGGCTGTATACTTAATAAATAAAAAAAACAAAAAAACAAAAAAACAAAAAAACAAAAACCTGCCAGAAGAGAGTCTTCTCAAATATACTCAAGAGTCTAAGGAGCTGTCAAGTGAGTCTAGAAACACATTTACTAACCGGTTCTTTTTCTCTTTCTTGCTCCAATCTTGCAATCTCTTCATTTAATGCTTTGATTTCTGCTGCTAATGACTCCAGCTTGGACGCATCTACCTTATATAAATCCTCTGGAGAAAAGCCCAAACACTTCATCAGAATCAATCTACAGCAGTCTTCAGGTTTTCAGATCTTATCCCTCACTTCCCAAATCCAGCATGCAGCAGAGACTACCTTCCAGTCTAGCAAGCCTTTATTCTGACTTCATGGAACATCCTACTGCCTCAACCTGCGTAAGCTTTCTTCCACAGCACTTGTTGTCATGGGCCTTATACTCCTTATTAAATTATCACACCTTTCTATCTAACAGAATAAAAGCTCATAAGGCCAAGATTTTCTGTTGTCATTACTGCCACATAGTAGGTATATAAAAAATATTTGTTTGAGTGGATTAATTTATGTTTAATTATATACAGAAGTATTAAGGAACTCACTGAATGCTTTCCACATTAGATCACAATGAGTTTCCTTTGTATGCGTTATGTATGTTTATATGGTCATGAGTATGCATAGGTGCATAGAGAAGCCAAAGGTTGACAATGTGCCTTACTCAGTTGTTTTCTTTCTTTTTTTCTTTTTTTTTGGTTTTTCGAGATAGAGTTTCTCTGTGTAGTTTTGGTGCCTGTCCTGGATATCACTCTGTAGCCCAGGCTGGCCTCGAACTCACAGAGATCCGCCTGGCTCTGCCTCCGAGTGCTGGGATTAAAGGCGTGCGCCACCACTGCCTGGCTCAGTTGTTTTCAGATAAAAGTCTCTCACCAAACCTAGAGCTCCCTGATTTGGTCAGATTGGCTGGCCAACAAGCTCTAGGGACCTTAAGCCTCCACCTTCCCACCTGCTACATTTGGTGTTTTTAATGGGTGTGGGAATCAGACTCAAGTCCTCATGCTTGTTGAGGACCTACTTTATGGACCAAACCATTCATTTCTCTAGTACCGAATTTTTGCCTTTTAAAATGTATCTATCTGCTTCCCGGACAGCTGAAGGCCAGCTGGACTGTCTTCTTTACTCTTCAGGATGACACATCTCTAGAGCATCCTAAGGGAATGCTTCTGTTTTTTCCTCTCCTTTTGTGTCATGGGTGTCAAAGTGATATTCCCACATTACTAGGTATATCACCAGATAACACGAAGTGAAAAAATAATTTATTTGGCAATGTAGTACCCTGTTAACTTCCTCCAAGTTTTAATAGAGTTTACATATTTTCTCTAGGTAGTGCTGTAACTTCTTACATATTAGAGCATGGACAATTATCTTTTGTGTTCCTGTCAGAGAGTTTTTTAATACTTTATTTTGTTTGGTTTTGCAGGACAGGGTTTCTCTGCGTAACCCTGGCTGTACTCAAACTCACTTTGAAGACCAGGCTGGCCTCGAACACAGAGATCCACCTGCCTCTACCTTCTGAATGCTGGGATTAAAGGCATGTGCCACCACTGCCCGGCTCATTTTGTATTTTATAACATTGCTTTCTAGTTTGCAGAGTTCCAAAGAGGTCAAACATTTGTTGAATTCACACAGCCAGAAAGGGTTATGACTCAGGTCTGATTATAACAGTATTTTTTGCTTAATTATTACTTCTTCCCATTAAAGAGCCAACAAAGAACAGGTCAGAGGTACCCACCTGTTATAAAGTGGCTCATGAAAAACGGGCATGGCAAGACAAGCAACCACCCAGAGGTCAGTGGCAGCACAGCAGGGGAGACACTTACTTAGCTTCGACTGCAGCTCCACATTCATGTCGTCAAAGCTGTCAGCGCCAGTCATGAAACTCTCATAGCATTTTATGGTGTAGTCCAAAAACAACTGATGTGTTAAGCAGATTTTAAAACAAAGACATAATTCTCTATTTAGTTTGTTTCATTTTTGTTCAGACTGGAAATTCAAATTTGAATAAAAATGAAGTAAAAAATAGTAGGCAGTTATATAAATTCCTTAGAATAAGAGATTACAAACCTGTTATTAACTGTGTTATAAAGATGTATGCAACCTATTACTTCTAAATATGAATGTGGATGAAAATACCAAGTTTGGACAGATATTTTGAAGTCAACCCAGGAAGCTTACTAATGAGCACAATTCAACATAAAATGAACAAACTTAGTCTTCTTTAAGAATGCTGGGGCTGGAGAGGCTCAGTAGCTGAGAGCACTTGTTTCTCTTGCAGAGGACCTGGTTTTGGTTCCCAGCACCCATATGGTGCCTCACAACTATTCAAAGCCCCAGTCCCAGGGGATCTGATACCCTCTCTGACTCCCTTGGGCACTAGGCACGCATGTGGCGCACACATATATGCAGAAAAAATATGCATAACCATAAGAAAAACAAGATGAAACAAAACAAAACAACAACAATAACAACAATGCTAGGGCTCAAGAGATGGCTCAGTGGTTAGGAGCAATTGTTGCTAATGTAGAGGACCTGGCTTTGTTTCCCAGCACCCACATGGTGATGCACAACTAGTCATAATTCTAGTCTAGAGGATCTGACACCCTTTTTTGGCCTCCATGGGTACTGCACACATGTGGTACACAGGCATACATGCAGGCAAACCATCCATACACACAAAATAAAAATAATATTTTTTTAAATAAACAAAAGCTCTTTGAGTCACTACTATGCATCTATAAGACTAGCAGAACAAAACAAGAAGGATGCACTTTATGAAAAATTGAAATGGACTATGATTATCTTAGTCCAATTAAATAGACAGGGACTAATTATGAAAGTCAGAACATTGCTAATAAAAGCTATAATTACATCGAAACTTCAGGTGAGTAGTGACGTGGCAAATAGAGACCTAAGAAGACTATTAGAGCTGTGACTATCTATCTGAGAGAAAGCAACTCTCTGTTTTCCAACATGAAACATTGTGACCAATGTAGTTCAGGCTGTCTTGGAACTCACTATATAGTCCAGGATGGCCTCCAACTGGTGATTCTCCTTCCTCAGTGACCTTGAATGTTGGAATCATAGTGTGTCACAGCACCTGACTCAGAATGGCTAATCAGAATGTTCCACAGCCTAGATGAAGAACTTATTCCCAAGACAGACACATTCCCTTTGTACCAATCCTGTGCTTACTAAGAAACCCTCTCATTACCCTAAATAGGCAGTAAATATTCCTGTAACCAGAAAGGTAGGCCACTGGTGGTAAATTAATGTATTTTCATGCCACTTCAGTTTACTTTCTTGAGAATTCATTAAGTGAATTAGTTTCCTCAGGTGTGGTAAGTTTGTAGTCCCCCAAAGCTGACAACCAGAAGCTGAAGTTGTCCTGTGATAAACTATGCTGTAAATATAGTCCATTGTACATGTCGTGCCGTGCAGCCTCTCCCTAGGAGCTGTGCTGTGACTGCCGAGATGGCCTAGGGCCCTGGATGCTTCAGGCAAGCACTCTGAAGGAGCTCTGGCTCCAGCCTGAGAAGTCTCGAGAGGAAAGGATCAAAGTCTCTCCAGAAGCCTCTGCAGCTTGATCATTGCTTAAATGTGGCCTGTTCATTCTTGTTCAAAACACAGGGGCAGACTGATAGCTCAGTGGTGAAAGTGCTTCCTGCACAAGTCTGACCACTTGAGTTCGAGCCTCAGAGTCTACGGTGGTCGAAGGAGTCAAGTCCTGAAAGTTGACCTCTGATCTCATGTGTGCATGTGACACACATGGATGTACACACACACACACACACACACACACACACACACACACACACACTGTAAGGAAAAAAGGTCACTGATACTATGCTAGTCAGTTAATGTATCTCTGAACTATTTCTCAGGCATTAGTAAAAGATGAGACTACAATGATTATCACTTTCATTTTGTGAGAAAGGCTTTAACAAGATAAAATTAAAACTAGTGCACAAAGCAATTCTTACTCTGACAGACTTATGTAATAACTGGTCTTTAATATTTATCAGGCAACACACATAATCTAAAGTTTATTTTTGAGCTGATGTTTGTATTTTAGAATATGGTGGGGTTTGCCATGCATTTTAGGCTCTAATAAAGAATATGGAACCAACTTATATCTCCTGCTAATAATTGCTTTTCTCTTTGCACTTATGATCTTCCTTTTTTTTTTTTTTAAGCCTTCCAAGTGCTGAGGTTATGGGAGTATAACACCATACCCAGCTGTTGATTACTTTTAGCACAACTACTTTTGGAGGTGATAACTGAGCTAAGTGACAAAATGGCTAACTACAGAAGTCAAAACAAAATAAACCAGAGCCTACATTTTTTTTGTTGTTTTTGTTTTTTTGTTTTTTGAGACAGGGTTTCTCTGTGTAGCTTTTGCGCCTTTCCTGGAACTTGCTTTGGAGACCAGGCTGGCCTCGAACTCACAGAGATCCGCCTGGCTCTGCCTCCCGAGTGCTGGGATTAAAGGCGTGCACCATCACCGCCCGGCGAGAGCCTACATTTTAAGAGCCAATATGCCAATTCTGAATGTAAGACTTCAGCTACCATGAAGCCAAAGCAGAAGGCTGTGAGTTCAAGGCCAGCCTTGAGTACAGAGTAAGTTCAAGGCCAGCCTCAACAACTTAAGAGGACTTTTTGGCATGAAAGATACCCACATAGCTATGTTTTGTATTGACTAGGAATTACATTAAAGTAAGATACAGGAGGGAAAAAGCCTTACCTATAACATGTATATTGCTCTAGTAGCTTTCTTTCATTTCTTTTCTTTTTGAGACAGGATCTCACTATGTAGCCCTGAGTAGTCTGGGATTTACTATACAGACCAGGCTGGCCTTGAACTCAGAGATCCGCCTGCCTCTGCCTCCTGAGTGCTGGGATTAAAGGTGTGCACCTGGTTACGTCTGCATTTTTTAGTTAACATTTTTAAGTTTCTGTGGTTAGTAATTTTAGGAAGTTATAGTGTCATTTCCATAGGAGGCACACTAATAAGTATTTTTTTAAAGATCAATTTTATTTTACTAAGAACATTTTCTTTAGATTGATTTATTTTATGCGTGTTTTGCTTGGGAATGGTTGTCCATGTCGTCAATCCCAGCATTTGGAAGACAGAAGCAGGGAGCTCTCCTTGAGTCAGGAGTCAGCCTGCTCCACACAGAAAGTTCTAGGATAGTCAGGAATACATAGTAAGAATTTGGGCAACTTTGCCAAGGCCACCTTTGCTGCTATCACCATGACCTACAGTTCCTGAACCCCGGACCTCTGGAAAGAGACTATGCTCACTCACTAAGTCTCCCAGTCAGGAATTTACTGACCATCTTGTGAAAACTTACACCAGTGTCTCTGTTTAGAGGACTCAGGATTCAGCTGTGGCCATCACATAAGGGTTTTTACACAAGGAAAATTAATGAATTAAGTCTGATTAAAAAAAAAAATCAACCTCAGGAAAAAAACAACCTTAGAAAGTAAAAGACAAGTTCTATAAAAGAATACTTTTGTGAGGTTTGGTATTTAGCTCAGTGGTAGAGCGCTTGCCTAGCAAGCGCAAGGCCCTGGGTTCAATTCTCAGCTCAAAAAAAAAAAAAAAAAAAATACTTTTTAGTGAAGACTATCAAAGCAACCTCTTTATATATGTTTATGGTAATGTACAGTACCTTATTATGTATAATTCCATCTTCAGTTTCTTCTCCCCAAGACTGCCCATCATCAAATAAAGGTAGGCTTTCTTTCATGGCAGTATGAACCTAATTAACACACAAACAACACATTAAGTTGACTGAGTTGATAGTTTAAAAAGATGCATTTTTTAAAAACTTATTTACTTTATTTGCATTGGTGCTTTTGTCTGCATGTATATTTCTGTGAGGGTGTCAGATCTCAGAGTTACAGTTGTGAGCTGCCATGTGGGTGCTGGGAATTGAACCCTGGTCCTCTGGAAGAGCAGTGCTCTTAACTGCTGAGCCATCTCTCCAGCTCCACAAAACAGCATTCTTGTAAATTGGTAAGAAAAAAGGAAAAGAAGGCTAGAGAGAGAGAGGTAACAGCATGATCTACAGCCCTGGCAACCTGGGTTTGATCCCACATATATGTATACGTGTGCACATGCACATGCAAACACACAGTAATAATAATGATGATGATGATGTAAAAGGAAAATAGTAAATGATAGGCAATTACTGTTTTTTTTTTGAAAGATTTATTTATTTGTTATGTACACAGTGTTCTGTCCCATGTTTGCCTGCATGCCAGAAGCAAGCATCAAATCTCATTATAGATGGCTGTGAGCCACTCAGGACCTCTGGAAGAGCAGTCAGTGCTCTTAACTTCTGAGCCATCTCTCTAGCCCAGGCAATAACTTTTGTGCAAAACTTTTATGTCCAGCTTTAAAAACAAAAATATGAAAAAATTAGCAATATTCTTTTTGCTTATCATGCTGTCAGTTACTGAAAACATGATCAAGGGACCTGCTCAGTAAGCAATTCCAAAAAGTCCTCCTCTGACTTTCACATGTGTGCCACGGCATGTCTGTAGTGGGTAGCTCTTCCAGCTTTGACTTTGGAGCACTGCCCCTAATGAGGCAGCTGGTAACTGCCATGCCCACCTATGACCTGCCCTGGGGCATGGCCAAGACGGGAGCCCTTAAGACCCCAGATCCGTATGTGCCACACTGGTGCGCTTGGCTCCTCCTCATCCTGGATGCTGGATTGCAGACCAAGGAAGAGTTCTCCAGAGAACCTCACCTCTCCTGGATCCTGTGACCAACCCCTTTACTGGTTGTAAGTTACCCCAAAATAAACCTCCTTTTAACTACCAGATAAACTACATGGAGTTGCCTTATTAAATCCCCCATTTTTATGTCTACACATAGCACATGCACACAGAAATAACAAACTAAAAAGTCCTTTAAAGGCATTATCAGGACTGGGAACTATAGTTCAGCTTAAGAGTGCTTGTACAGTATATAAGAGGCTCAAACTCTAACATGGGGGAACATGAATCTAGGGAACCAGAAGTCAAGTGAAAACCTGGATATGATGCCAAGCACTCGTGGTCCTAGTTACTTGGGAGTTCAAGGTGGGAAGATTTGAAGACTACCCATGAAACAAATAGTTTCTATCCCAAAGAGGTGAACCAAAATAACCACTCACCATATCCTAGCTACTCCTTTCTCAAATCCAAAGCAATCTGACAACAGAACAAAACACAACAACCCCACCCCCTCCCCAAACCATTGGCTCAGTTTGAGATGAAGGAATTTCATACAAAAAGGTTTAAATTAAAAGCTGGATGCAGTGGCACACACCTGTAGTTCCAGCTATTTGCCAGGCTGCAGAAGGAAAATTATTTGACCCCAGAGTACAGCCTAGGCAACACAGTCAGATCCACTCTCACAAAAACCAACCAACCAACCAACCAAGAAAGAAATGTTTCCAATTAATAGCAAAAGCACATGGTGAGATGTAAAACTACGAAAACAAGCTGTTTTAAAATTTCCAAATAGGTAAAGAGTTTAAAACAGTAGGCACATGATGCTCTCACATGGCTGAGTAGAGATTGGGTTCCTCTGTGTAGACCAGGCTGTCCCTAAACTCAGAGATCGATTGCTTCTGCCTCCCGAGTGCTGGGATTAAAGGCGTGCGCCACCACATCTAGTGGCTGTCGTTTTTACTTGCTACAAGTTTCCTTGGAGGAATATTTGTTCATAGGCAGCAAAAGCTTAAGAAATATACAGTCATGCATTGCTTAGTGATGGTGACACAATCTGAGGGATGATCAGGTGATTTTGTTGTGTGAACACCATAGTGTACGTACAAAAACCTAGGCGGTATAGGTCAATTATTCCACGTGGCTCCTTGATCTAGTCAAGAGACACGATACATAAAGCTGCTGACAGCATAATACAGCACTGCTTTACAGTAAAAATGATTTGTTTTAAAAATGTAGTACACGCTAAAATAAGGCTAAGAAACATGTTGGGCAGCACTAACTCCATGTGCTATACTTTTATATGGCTGCAGCACAGGTTTATATCAGCATCGCCAGAGACAAGCAAAATTTGCAATGGCTCCATTACTAAGTGACAGAAATAGTTGATATTTGTGATAATTTTATGGGACCACCATGTCATCTACCAGTGACTGAAACAATAGTCTGTGACGGAATTTGAAACCTATGCCCTCGGCTGAAGTATACCTCAGTGGTAGAGCCACCCTGAGTTCAACTCCTAATACTACAAAACCAAATAAAACTACATCCAAAGAAAAAGATTCAAGTTATATTCATTCTATATTTCTCTCCATTTTTTTTATGATAATACTGATTTCATTTGTAAAAAAGGAGAGATTGAATTTCATGAAGAAAAACTATAGCCTCATTTTTATCTAAGCTATAGCACCTCAAGAGAACACTTTCTATGTCAAACAGAACTTCTCCCTGCTCACCTTTCTTACGCTAACAGTTTGAAGCACTTCAAATCAAATGTCTTTTCAAAACTGAAGGAGGTTTTGAGACAAGTTGCAAAAGTCAGATTGGGAGAGAAACAGAAAATCTTTGTGAGAAAAAATACAAAACAAAAACCAAACGTTTAAAGGTAACATTTAAATTACCAATCCAATACCTTGATGCTGTCTATGAGCCACAGCAAGGCTGACACAATGTGAGGCCAGGTATGAGGGGCTCCCACTGTGTACATGGAGCTCTTGGACAGTGCAAAGGGATACCTATGAGAAATCAGCAAACAAGGAGCCATCACAGTGGGAAGCATAGAGGCTACGTTAAAGTTAGGTTTTAAAGCTCTACAAACATCTGCATAGTCTGTTTGCTGTGAAGATATTCGAGTCTACCCTGGTGATCTTACTCATCAATGATTTCTGTGTGTTTATTCACATTTCACAGATTACTTCACATGGTGTTTAACAGGTGAGTATAGTAGACTTTTCTTAAAAAACCTTTTTTATTTTCTTACATTCAATGTACTTCTATTATATATTAGTGACGATCACAAAATCTACTTCCCTGTGAGCAAACAAACAGCTCTCCTTCCTCAGTTTTTCCACATTTGTTCTATGCTTTATTATAAATAAATATTTATGCTTTCTAACTTTATCTCTGTGCTGGTTAGTTTTGTCAACCAGACACAAACTAGAGTTATTTAGAAAGATGGATCCTCCATAAAGGAATTGCCTCCATTAGGTTGGCCCGTGGGCATAGCACTTTCTTAATTCATGACTGATGGAAGAGGGTTTAGTCCACTGTGGGCAGTGCCACCCTGAGTAGGTGGTACTGGATTGTAGGAGAAAGCAAACTGAGCAAGCCATGGAGAAGAAGCCAGTAAACAGCTCACCTTCGTAGTTCCTGCCTCTGCTCCTACATGAGATTCTGCCCTTACTTTCCTCAATGACTAATATAATAAACTCTTCCCTCAGTTGGTTTCATTTTTTTTTTTTTTTTTTTTTTTTTTTTTGTGGAGCTGAGGATCGAACCCAGGGTCTTGTGCTTGCTAGGCAAGCAATCTACCACTGAGCTAAGTCCCCAACTCCTTATTCTGTGTTTTATCCATGTACCAGGAAACCAAACTAATCTCACTGTCTTCATCAGACCTTAATGCTATGGTTTTGCCACTACAAACTGTGGTAACCAGGTTGCATTTTATGTTTTTTTGAGACAGGGTCTAACTGGGTAGCTTTGGCTAGCCTGGTATTCATCATGTAGACCTTGAATTCAGAGATCTGCTTGTCTCGGCCCTTGGGGTTCTGGGATTCAAGCCTGCCACCGAAGCAGGCTGTACTTTACATTCCTCGTTTGTTGAGCTTTATGCTCTTATCACCTTCTATAATAATGGACTGCTACGGTCGGAATGTTATTCTGCAGAACTCACGTTGGGAACTCTGTCCCCAGAGTCATATACTAATGATACAAAGAAATGAGAGTTTTGGGCTTTTGAAGGCATGGCCTTGTTATAATGTAATCTTTTTCTGACACACATGCTCTTCCTTGCCATGTGATACCTTCTAACAAGTCATGACCCACCAAGAAGGATCTTCCTTATTAGAGTCTGAGTAGATGCTAACGTCATGCTTTGGGGCTTTCCATCCTTCATAACCAAGTTCTGCTACTCACGTGTGTGTGTGTGTGTGTGTGTGTGTGTGTGTGTGTGTATAAATATAATATATATGGAGTGTTTTTTGATTTTTTTTTTTTTTCCGAGACAGAGTTTCTCTGTGTAGCTTTGTGCCTTTCCTGGAACTCACTCTGTAGACCAGGCTGGCCTTGAACTCACAGAGATCCGCCTGGCTCTGCCTCCCGAGTGCTGGGATTACAGGCGTGCCCCACCACCGCCCGGCTTATATGGAGTGTTTTAAGCCCACAGATCTTCTGTACCAAGTAGTTTACAACAGATATATTACATAAAAATGTATTTATATATCTTTAATTTTATGTGTATGGATGTTTTGCCTGAATATAAGTATAACATGTGTGTGCCTGGTGGCTGTGGAGGCCAGAAGAGGAATTGTTATATATGATTGTGAGCCATGTGGGTGCTGAGAACCTAACCTAAGTCCTCTGGAAGGGGAGTCAGTACTCTTAACTACTGAGTCATCTCTTTAGCTCAATAACTCCTATATTTTATAAATTACTAAGCACTGGTATTTTGTTATAGCAACAAAAAAAGCTGAATACTCCACAATTTATCAATTTTCCTTTCTCTTCAGTTTATCCTACCCATACATCTCACAGTGCTCATCCTAAAAGTGGACTCACTAATTCAAAGTATTCACGAACTTATTACATGTGTTTCTTTTCTGTACTCTGATAAGATCTCTAGAATAATGAAAAATATTACATACCCAAGGTCTTTAAAAATTCTTGGGACCTCTTCTTCAAATTTTGTATCAGGAAGTACATATGACGGGCTCAGGAAGCCATGAAGAAAGGCAAAGATCCTTAGGAAATCTTTGGTTGATGGGGCTTGCAGAGACTTCATGGATACACCATGCACATTACCATTTTCTATAAGAAACTACAATCATTTTTATGAAGCATTGAAAGTTTTGGATTAGAAAAAAAGTAACAGAAACAAAAACACCCAGTTCAGACAATTTAAATTATAGAATACCTCATAGAGCTGTCTAGTACACTGCTGAATGAATGCTTTATCATTAAGTGGTCTCGGATCCTTGATTTTTTCAGAACTGGAAAATATACCAAGTTGACTATTCCTGGATCCATGTCCGCTAGTCCTAGAAGAATATTTTAAGAAGGTAATAAAAAGTATTTTGCTTCTGTGTTTAAGTCTGCATTATTTCAAGACTATTCATAACACACACACACACACACACACACACACACACACACACACACACACAAAACAAAAGCATCCAACATGAATCTTTAAATTTTAAATAGCTAAACACAATGTATTACTTAAAGCAGGAGGAGAGCATAATATAAGGCTACAGCAGTTTCAGGCATAAAGTGAGGTGGGAATAAAATGTACTTCTGGACGGGAGATGTGTCTCAGTGAGTATTCTGTTCAGCATGTGCAGTGCTCTGTGCTCAGTCCACAGCACCACAAATACCAAACCAAACCAAAATGAATTTCCTGTGCACAACATTACCCACACACACATGATCCTTGAAGGTGTGTTTCAGGGCCCAGATTGTCTGCACCAAGCAGCCTACAAGTCTGCTCCGCTGCCTGAGCACTTTCCTTTCTCTTTCCCCTCACGACTGCTCCCTCACTTCTATCCCTGGCCTGCTGCTACTCCTTATGGGAAAACTGTCTTTGAGTATCAAGAGTTAAGATACACGAAGAACTGAAAAACAACATTTGGATTAAATGAACACTCAATAAATATTAGTTTGTAAATATTCATTTCTATCAGTAAATTCTCAGAACTGCTCTAAAAGGAGAGTCTTCTATTCTCTCCATCAAAAAATAAAAAAGATCTAATTTTATTTGTGTGTAGTGTGTCTGTATAAGTACACTCCACATGGGTGGGTAAGTGCCTAATGGAGCCCCAAGAGGGGTGTCCAATTTCCTGGAGCTGGAGTTTCAGGTGGTTGTGACTACCCACTGTGGGTGCTGGGAACTGAATCTGGGTCCTTTGGTAGAGCAGCAAGCACTCTAACCACTGAGCCACCTCCCATTATCTCCACTCTTCCTATGTCTACTCTGATACACAAGGAATTCAAAGCACAAAAAGGTGAGGTCATACCCCAGCTTACACTAATAACAGAATGTTTCCTGTCGATCAACCAACCCAGACAACTGCTGATCTAGGGTCTCCAGGGTGTATCTCGGCATCACTACAACAAAACTCAGATGCGATTGTTCTTTTCACCCTCATTCTTTCACAAGTACAGTTTTCTAGAGACTGGATTCCTCAACAGTCTGAATGCAGCAGCAGACATCGATTCTACCCATCTTCCATTAGTCAGATATTAACGGTGTCTGACTTTAAAAGTGGGAGACCATGTTCTGCTTCTCAATTAAATTGTTTTGCATTGGAAATGTTTGAATTCTAGTACATTTTGTGTGTGTGTGTGTGTGTGTGTGTGTGTGTGTACACGCGCGCGGTCAGAGAACAACCTGCAGCAGTAGGTTCGATCCTTGTGCCATGTGGGTCTGGAGACTGAAAGCAGGTCTTTGGGCTTGGTGATAAGTGCCTTGACCTGCTGAGCCATCTTGCTCGACCAGAAATGTTGTGACAGTTTGTGCTCTAACAAATAAAGCTTGCCTGGAGACCAGAGTGCAAAGTTAGCTACTACTAACCACAGAGGCCAGGCAGTGGTGGCATACATCTTTACTCTCAGCACGGGAGGAGGAAGCAAGAAGATCGGGGTGGGGTGGGGCGAGGGGTTCTAGGCCACCCTGGGCTATACCAGATTGATCCAGTCTAAAAGAAAAACAGAGGCAGGCAATGGATGCTCACACCTTTAGTCCTAGCACGAGGGAGGTGGAGACAGTAATATAAGGTGGGAGGAGACAGGAGCTAAACCCCACTTTTGGCCTGAGGATTTGGTAGAGGTAAGAAGTCTCTCTAGTGGCTGGCTCCTTCACTTCCCTGACATCTCACTCTGGGTTTTTATTATAAATTTATTAATTTAATAAGACCAATTAGAATTCACGTTACACAAAAACATTTTTGAAAATTAAAAACATTGCTGGTGGAGGTGGTGCACTCTTTTAATCTGAACACTTGGGAGACAGAGGCAGGTGGATCTCTAAATTTGATGCTAGCCTGATCTACAGAGTAAGTTCGAGGCTAGCTAGGGTTACATAGAGAAATCCTGTCTCAAAAAACAAAACAAACAAGCAAAAAAAATAAATAAATAAAAAAGCATTTTATTTTTGAAACCATGCAATGGGAATATTGTTATTTTAAATTGAGTTTATATTGTCATTTTCTTAATTTCTTTTTTTGTTTGTTTTTTTGTTTTTTGAGACAGGGTTTCTCTGTAGCTTTGGAGCCTGTCCTGGACTAGCTCTGTAGACCAGGCTGGCCTCGAACTCACAGAGATCCGTCTGCCTCTGCCTCCCGAGTACTGGGATTACAGGCGTGCGCCACCACCACCCGGCCTAATTTAATTTCTAATATAATTAATAGTGATAGATCTAGACAATAAAACAAAAGCTCTTTGAAGTCATCATTAATCTTCAGAGAGTAAAAGACTCAAATGTTGAACTAGAGGATGGTTGCTCTTTTACCATCTGGTTCTATAGTTTCTGAGAACCAGGTACAGAACATGGCACAGACTTGACCATCACCTTAGAGCAATAGAACAGTAGATCTGTTCATCTCTAGCATCAGGAAAGCAGATACCACATAGAATTTTAACCATCTAAAACAGGAAAATTGGATCATAACTTTTGTCTTGAAAGTACCTTTACAATATAATATTTTTTTTTGTCTCTAAGGGAATCAATGAATGGCTAGAAGAATCTATTCATTAAACATAATGAAAAACTTTGTTACCTTTTACCAAATATTGAGACTTTTCTTTCAGATGTGGGTTTGTTTGTACTCGGCTTTCCAAAGGTTGTTCTCTCTTTGCTTTAAAGAAAAATAGAAAACAAGTCTTAAAGTAATTGTCAAAACATCAGTTCAAGCAATCTTGGAAATATGTTAGAGCAAATACCTCTTTTCCACTACCTATAGCAAGTTTTCAAAACCACACAAATTTTTGGCAGCTGTTTTCACTGGAATGAGCAAAAAGAGGGTATAATTTTAAAACATTAAAAATTTTAATCAATAGCTGGGTGGTGTCGGCACACACCTTTAATCCCAGCACTCAGGAGGCAGAGCCAAGCTGATCTCTGTGAGTTTGAGGCCAGCCTGGTCTACAGAGCTCGATCCAGGACAGGCACCAAAACTACACAGAGAAACCCTATCTCGAAAAACAAAAACAAAACAAAACAAAAATTTAATGTATGTTTTTTTAATCTTAAAATTCATTTATATATGGATAAGAATTATAAGGAAAATATAAAAAATAATTATAGGTTGACAACTATGTTTGAATTTTTTCTTTTAAAACCTACTTCTTTTTTAAAAAACGATTTATTTATTATATATAGTATTCTGCCTGCATGTTTGCCTGAAGGCCAGAAAAGGGCACCAGATGTCATTACAGATGGTTGTGAGCCACCATGTGGTTGCTGGGAATTGAATTCAGAACCTCTGGAAGAATAGCCAGTGCTCTTAACCTCTGTGCCACCTCTCCAGTCCTAAAACTTACTTTTTAAATGTTGAGATAGAGTCTTACTCTGCATTCTAGGATATCCTAGGACTCACTATGTTGTTTAAGTTGGCCTCAAACTCAAAATTTTTCTCTCAGCCCCTGTACTAGTTACAGTTACTTAAAGTCATATTTTCTAAACTCTGAAAAAAACAATGGCGATGGTGAAATTTTTCTTCTAATACGATTCAATGCACAAAAAATGTGCTTCAAGAATCCGGAAGGAGAATATGTAAATGGTTCAAATTTCTCAAAGCAAGAGAGGCTCATCCTACATAATTTAAGAATGGCTTATTAAGTAGCTTGTATGTAGACGTTATAGGGCATGGGTACAGAGTGGGTTAGACACAGCCTTCTGTTGTTAACTGGAAGAAGAGCAGCCCTCAGAGTGAAAGGCTAATGCTTGTGATAACAATCTCTGTGGTTGGCTGCTTTGTGAACTATGCCTTGCTCTGTAGGTTGGGGAACTACTATATGGCCCACACTGGCCTTGAACTCACATCGAGGCATCTTCTTCCTGGGGCCTTTTGAATACTAGGCTTACAGGTGTGTGTGACCAGCTATGATAGCAAGCTCATTTGGAAACCCTTTTCCCTCCAAACTCGAGGAAATAATTTTATAGCTTATCATCAAATCACTTTGCTTTTATTACTACTTTTTTTTTTTCAAGACAAGACAGGGTTTCTCTGTGTTGTCCTGGCTGTCCTGGAACTCACTTTGTAGACCAGGCTGGCCTCGAACTCAGAGACCCACCTGCCTATGCCTCCCTAGAGTGGGTGCCAACACTACCCAGCCTGATTTTATTACTATTTTTAGTAGGCGGAAACATCTCAGCACCTGCTTAAACAGTTAATTATAAAGTAGGAGAGGAGAACGAGGAGTGTTGAAAGGGCTCACCAGTCCTTTGATAGGAGGCCTGGTAAAGCACCTGACTTGGGAATCAGAGAAACTGTGAGGCAATCAATCCACCTAGCATCATATCCACTTTAGATTTCACAGACCCCCATCCAGTACTACCCGGAAGAGACAAGATTCACGAAGACATCACTCTTTTGTATTAACCATTTCTTACATTTTCTTTCTTAGATAGTAAAGTATGCAGGTGAGAACCATGGTGTAGATACTTACGTTTGAGGGGTATGAAGGCCTGGTTTATTGAGGTCCAGGGATCTCAACTCCTGTATTGAGAGGCGGCCGGCACCACCAGTGGAGACTGAACTGCGCTTCATGCTTATAACCTAATTCATAATTTCAATATTAGAAAAGTGTTCCCGAAGCAAGTGCTTCATTAAGCAACAATTATCATTTTTATCCTGGAGTAGAAAAGCAACTAAATTTGTTTCTTTATGATAGTCTTTTCCCTGGGTGCTATATTTGTTTTTCTTCTTTTTTGTTTGGTTTTTCGAGACAGGGTTTCTCTGTGTAGCTTTGCACCTTTCCTGGATCTCACTCTGTAGACCAGGCTGGCCTCGAACTCTCAGAGATCCACCTGCCTCTTCCTCCTGAGTGCTGGGATTACAGGCGTGTGCCACCACCAACCGGCTATTTGTTTTTCATGTATACTTAAGTCCTCACTACAAAGAACACCCATGCCACTTCAAGTATTTAATACACTCAAACAATGCAACACAAAGATGAACAATGATTTCTGCATCACAAGGCAATATATGATTACAAAGTTCCTTTATGTTATCCCTGACCACATCACTGCTATCGCTTATGTCTATTTCAATGCTAACTCACAGGCTTCCTGTCAAGAAATCTCAGGCTCCTTTACTCCCCTTAAAGTGTTTCTTTTGGCTTCAAAACCAAATGTTTCTCAGTTAATACTCACTACTGTCTTTCTGGTTCTAATCTCGCTTTCAACAAAGATAAACTATCCGGTCCACAACATGATGTACAGGCTGCTTCCATTTCCAAAACACATTAGTATCATAAGAATGCCTGTGTCGGATCCTGTCTCCATCTCTGCAGTGTTAGACGCTATCCACTCAGCCTTTGCAGGTCCTGCCCTGGCTTCCTTTGAGGGTTTGACAGATCTCACTTTACTGTTTGGCTGGGGATGGAAAGCCAGGACCTTAAGCACGACAGGCTGTGTACTGAGACACACCCCTCCTTGTTTGGCTGCTTACATTCCTCTTAGATTTTATTCTCAAAGACTTCAGTTTCCCAGGCTTTTCTCCTGACGCGGCTTTTAAGATGCAGCATTAGCATGCGAACGCTGCGCTCCATCCTCCCTGTCAGTCCCCACCCGGTCAGTCCCCGCTTCTCCCTCGACAAGCACTGCGGGCACAAACTCACTGAAAGGTGAAATCAGACCCTGGCAGATTCCACCCCAGGACAGAGTTAACCCCATGTTAGTAGTTACCTTTCTCACGGCTTCTAGACGAGATCCAGCGCCCAACTTTAAGTAAACTGCACAACTGCACACGAAAACAGCCGCCAAAACCAAAGCTTCCGTCTCCACCAACCAAGGGCCGTTTGAATTTTGAAAAAAATTCCGCCGGCGTGACGTTGACGCCTGCGGCGAGTACGCAGACGCGTTTCCTCTACGTCAATCGCAGTCGCCGGAAGTGTGCGAGTCGGTCGCTCCTCAGCTCACTCGGGGGCCCTGGCGTTTGGTAGCCGGTGTCCTTGTCTCGAGAGGACTCGGGCCCTGGTCTCGAAACTGGCATTTAGGACACAAGCGACGTCGGGATGGGGCGGCCCAGGCGCTCCCGGGGTCCTGTTCCGTACCGCAACATGGCTGCGCCCATGGACTAAGGAAGCGAGGGTTTCCTTTGGCTTTGTAAGGAGGACCAGGTTTACATGAATGTTGTCTCCATGGGGGGAGTCTGGGAGGCAGCGTGACATTTTCTGACGGTAGGAGAGGCTATTGAGTGTGGTCGTACTCTGTTGGACAGAGGCCAGGGAGAGTCTGAAGGATAAATAGCAGCATGGTGCTCTAAGTGCTGTGGATTCTCCCCTCACAGAGTGGAGAACTACAAGCAGGCATTGCCGGTTCCCTGACAGTGGTCCTTGGGCGAAAGTTTAGATTCCTGAATCTCGCAGCTGTTGTGCATTAGCTAGAATTGTAGTTTTGGGTCTAGCAGCCTTTTTGAGTCCCAATTTTTCCTAGCCATCACGGTGTCTCCTCAGCTCACGTCACGACGGGGAAACCAAAATCGCAGGTATCACCAGGAACCCCGTCACTAACAAGTCATCAAATGTGTTACCGTTGTTATGTGTCACATTCTGTGAGCAGCAGTTCATGGGAATTATCTCATTTAGTTCTCCAAACTAATGACAATGGAACATAAAAATGATGCCTTTGGTCGGGCGTTGTGGCACACACCTTTAATTCCAGCACTCGGGAGGCAGAAGCAGGGGGAATCTCTGATTTCCAGGCCAGCCTGGTTTACCTAGTTCGGGGACAGCCAGAGCAACATAGTAAGACCTCAGAAAAACAAAAACAAACAACAACAAAACAAAAAACAACCTAGCCATACAAAAAGAACTTTGAAGCTCAGTGAAATCAAGTAACTTAGCCTGAAAGTGGGGCACACCTTTAATACCAGCACTAGAGGCAGAGAGAGGTGTATCTATCTCTGTGAGTCTGTTGAATTTAAGGCCAGCCTGGTGTACATGGCAAATCCCAGGCCAACCAGGGATTCATCATGAGACCTTTTCTTCTTCTTCTTCTTCTTCTTCTTCTTCTTCTTCTTCTTCTTCTTCTTCTTCTTCTTCCTTCTTCTTCTCCTCCTCCTCCTCCTCCTCCTCCTCCTCCTCCTCCTCCTCCTCCTCCTCCTCCTCCTTCTCCTTCTTCTTCTTGTTTTTCAAGACAGGGTTTCTCTATGTAGCTTTGTGCCTTTCCTGGAACTCGCTTTGGAGACCAGGCTGGCCTCGAACTCACAAAGATCCGCCTTCCTCTGCCTCTCAAGTGCTGGGATTAAAGGCACGCCACCAACGCCCGGCGAGACCCCTTCTTTAAAAAAATGACAAAAACTAGTTCACGGTCAATTTCATAAGAAATTTGACTATAAATGCTATTATTATTAGCTGTGCCTTTCACTTATTTCTTCTCTGGTGCCCTCTTAAAGTTTCCACTACATTATAATTAAATAAGCTATATCCAAAACTGCAAAACACAGCTTAAATGAAGATAAAGTAGTTCTGAAAATCCAATTTACTAGAGTGTAGCGCAAACAGATTACAGGTCTAGACCTTTGATCTTGAAGTTCTAATTAGGTATGCACTTGTGATGTATAATTCATATTGCAGTTCCTTTAGCTGGAGCAGTCTTTTTATTTTTTATTTATTTATTTATTTATTTATTTATTTATTTATTTATTTTTAAAGGATTTGTTTATTATGTATACAGTGCTCTGTCTACACACATCCCTGCAAGCCAGAAGAGGGCGCCAGATCTCATTACAGATGGTTGTAAGCCACCATGTAAGCTGGGAATTGAACTCAGGACCACTGGAAGAACAGTCAGTGCTCTTAACCTCTGAGCATCTCTCCAGTCTCTGTGTAGCTTTGCTCCTTTCTTGGAACTCACTCTGTAGTCCAGGCTGGCCTCGGACTCACAGAGATCCGCCTGCCTCTGCCTCCCGAGTGCTGGGATTACAGGCGCGTATTCTTACTGTTCTTCCATTGATGGCTGTTAAACAGGGCAGGGATCAGAGTCGTAGAATGACATCCTGTGGCAAATATAGTTTGAAAATACAAGGCTAACTCTTCTCGAAACTCTGTGGCCCTCTCTAGACAGGCTTATGTAATTTAAGAAGGTGTATTCTTGTAGATAATTACTGTTCTTTGACTTGACAGGACACTCATAAGGACTAAGTGACTTGAATACTTGGATGATGTGGACTAGTGCCTCAATCTGAGGACCAAAACAGGACCGTGGAGGGCGATGGAAGAAAGGAGGGTCAAACCGGGAATCCAGATTCATCACTCCAAAAGCATCTTTGGCCAAGTTGGTTGAAAAATTTGAATGACCAACTCTAAAATTAAAAGGCATTTAAAGTATTGCATTTTTCCTTAGAGGTGCTATGTATGTTTGCATATCAAACATACTTGTGCGTATGAAGTACATTATTGAAATATAGGACATTAAAAACCTGATTTTAAAAGTTCTTTTTGTTTGTTTTTTCGTTGTTCCAGCACTGGGTGTCAAACCCAGCACCCCCACACTGAGCTGCACTCCAAGCCCTACTTCTGATTCTTGATTCTCAGGTTTTGTTTTGTTTTTAAAGTATGTCTGTGGTACACCATTTGCCACCTGGGTGGTTACTGGATCATCTTTCTTTCATTAACAAGGTAAACTATGAACTTCACCAGCATCAAATGCCTTCCTGCAGTAAAAACAATCCCACTTCTTCTGTCTACCTGGATTCTCGTCAGATGGAAGCCATGTCTCCTTTTGGGGCTCCTGCTGTGGGCTCTGCTCCTGACTCTACTACTGTGCCAGGCAGCGGGGATGGAGGAAGTTGTGAAATGATCACCCAAAAATACGTTTTCCGACCTGAGCTGTTTAATATCACCAAACCTCACATAACTTCAGCTGTTCATAAAGAATGCCAACAAAGTAACAACCACGAGAATTTAGTGACTGGTAATAAACAAGAAGTCTCCATTTCTATTGGGAAGGTAGGAAGTTTTAAGCTTTTTTTTTTTTTTTTTTTTTTTTTTTTTTTACATGAAGTAAATTTTAATTCCAGGATCTCAAATAACTTCCTATTTCCTAAGTATAAAGAAGAATTAATAATGGAGAAGGTGTTAGCATACCCAAGAGTAATACTTATTTTATTTATTTATTTATTTATTTATTTATCTATCTATCTATCTATCTACCACTCTAGAACAACACGTTGCGTGTCTCAAAAAGTAAGCAGATGCCTGGAGAGGTAGCTCAGCAGGTAAAGGTGCTTGCTGTCAACCCTCATGGTCTGAGTTTGGTCACCAGGGTCTATGTGGTAGAAGGAGAGAGCTGACTCCCACCAATTGTCTCTTAAGTCCCACATGGGTGACATTGTTACGTACCCTTCCCCTCAATGCACAATGGATGGATAAATAGATAAACGTAAAAAAGAAAACCATGACATAAACAATGGGCTCAGAAGTCAGTTGTCTATAAAAGAAACAAAACTCTTTTTGTGTTGTCCAAGAGTGGACTCAGTCATGTGAGGAGGATTCTAAGTCGTTCAGGTTGTCTTGGAACTCAGTGTGTAGACCACGCTGTTTTCACCTCATGGCTCTGCCCCTGCCTGTGGAGGGCTGTGATCACGGATGGGCACGTGCCACCATTGTCTGACAAATTTCTCATTTTAATGTGGGAAATACAGATGAGCACATGCAATGAATTCTGTCATGATGACATTTATGTTATTTCTTATATGCTAATGCAAATTACATAACTAGCCTAATCTTAAATCCTCTTCTGTATTAGCCAACAACAAATATTTTAGCCTGTTTAGAATTTGACACCATGTTAATAGCAGGTCAGCAACGAAAAGGAGGAAGGTACAGCTCTGTGTTCCTGATCTCATATGCAGAGAATGCTGCTATTATTGGTTTGTCTGTAACCCTCAGACCAGTCCTGAAGGCCTTACTCACTGGTGGGTCCTGGAGATTGAACTTAGGCTGTTAGGTTTGGTGATAAGTATCATCTTGCCAGGCTTCTAAACACCTTATAAAAATATATTAAAATTCTTTTTTTTTTTTTTTTTTTTTTGAGAGGTAGTCTTGCTATTCTGTAAGGCTAGTTTTGAACTTGATCCTTCTGCCTCCTGGCCACTGCCATTATAATTATCTGGCATCATACCCGGCACTTCTTTCTTTCTTTCTTTTCTTTTTTCTTTTTGGAACGGAGTCCAAGTAGCCCAGGCTGTTCTGGAAAGCACTGTGTAGCAGAGGATGACCTTGAACTCCTATCCCATCTGCCCTACCTTTCATTTCTTGGTATTGCAGATCTGAGATGTCATACCTGGCTTTGAGATTTTTTTCTTTTTAAAATTTATTTATTTATTTTTTAAAATTACACTCATGATATTAATTACATTTGTGGTATTCGTTGATTACATTCACAGTATTCATTCAATATTATATTTTAATATTCATTAATTACATAAATTGTATTGGTTTACTACATTCATGATATTATGTCCTGATACTACTGTCCATTTGTGGGGCTTTTCCGTCACACAAAACAGAGATTCTGTACTTAGGAAATCATTGCTCTGTATTACTTTCTTCTCCATCTTGAGATAACATCTAATCTTTCCAGCTTTGAAATTTCTTTTCTTTTTTTAAAAAAATTATTGATGTAATGTGTCATGCCTGTACGTGTTTTTGTGCACCATCTGTATATCTGCAGAGATCAGGAGAGACCAGGAGAGGGCGTCAGATCCACTGCAACTGGAGTTACAGCTGGTTTTGAGCAACTATGTGGGTGCTGGGAACCGAACCTGGGTCTTTTTAAGAGCAGCCGGTGCTCTTGACTACTGGCCCTTCACTTCAGCCCCAGGTTTTCTTTGATAGCTTATAGACGGTTCATGCTCAGGAATGAAGAAAGTTGAGAGTAATGAATGATACCTTATGCATATAAACTGATAGGTAACTGGCAACTAGCTGCTTATGAAGAATCACAGTTCCTTCATAATCCAAGGGCACTTGTACCCTTTGCACTGGTTTTGATCACAAGGACCTTCTTACCTTTAAAAAAATAGATACAATATTAAAAAATGTAGTACAAAAAAAAACTAACAGGTTTGAAAATGTCAACTTTTCAAGAGATGGCAACATTGTTTTTTTCTTGTCACACTCCTTTAGAAACGGAAAAGATGTCTGGTTTTCAATCAAGGTGAATTGGATGCCATAGAATATCATACAAAGGTAAATATAAAATGTTTATTGATTTTGTAGGAAGATTAATGTGAATTAGCATAAAAATGAACAAAATATATTTTAGGAATAGAGCAATTGTTTTGGTCAGAATTAGAATTCAGGTGGTTTATTTTTTCTCAGTAATAAACAGTTGAAGCCAATTTTTATTAACACCACATATGCTTCTGTCAGTCTGAGTATTTGATGAATTAATCTTGTGCTATTGGTTAAGTTCATTGAGGATGTTCAGTGTTTTTACTTTTGCATATTTGCTCTCATGCATTCAATTTAGATTCAACAGTAAACAGCTGAACACAGATTGTTATTTAACTTTATATGTGGCGATGATGTAAAACAGAGGGACTATCTGAGGGGAGGAAGGTGACCAGTGATGGCTGGAAGAAGGATGAGGAGACTGTCTTACATATGAAATCAGCACGATAATGTGTTTTTGCAGAGTCAAACTGGCAAAAAATGCATAGAATGAATTAGAACTTTTAAAAAGTCTGAACAATTTGTATTTGCAAATTAGAAATGATGTGAGGATGAAATATATAACATGGCAAATTATGAAAATAATACTGACAATTTATAGTGGAAACCCCCACTGAAAGCAAGAAACCTTCCAAAAGATTCAACATGAGAATAAATAACTATAGCAAGAGATGATGGACTGCTGCATGGAGGTAGCCTTCAGAGGGCCAGCTCCCATGATCATATTTTGATGTCTTGTGTTGTGGTTTGTTGTGGCATGGGTGTGTGGATTCACATGGATCCGTGGAAAGAAGATTCAGAGGCATCTTAATTTAAAAAAAAAAAAAAAAATGAATCTAGCCTTTCATGGTTGCAGGAGGCTCTAGCCTTGAAGGACTGAAGCACTTTCCCCTTGCCCAGGGCATTTTTTCTCTCTGATTATCGTTTAGGCATTTAATTTCAGCATCTTCAAAGCAACCTGCAAAGAGCTCCCAAAGATACAATGCCAAGTGCAAATTCCTGGATTTCTCAGGTACCACGGTCTTCCAGGTTTCCTGAACCAAGTTTTGCATAGGCCTTTGATCCTTGGGAGACTCTCAGACAAGATTCAAAAGGAGAAACAAAAGGTATTGATTAACAAAGGATGGATTAGGGCTAGATGGCTACTCTCTGGAGCCAGGCCAGGAGTAGCTCAGCAGGAATACAGCCACAGTCTTGTATTATGATGAATTGCTGATTTTTTTGTTAATTGTTTTATTTATCCTAGAAATAATGAGGTTGATCATGACATTTTCATACACATGTATTATTGTGCTTTGCTCATATTCCACCTCCAGTACTTTTCTCTCTCTTTTTAACCCTTCTTGCTAGTCTCCTTCCCTCCAAGTAGTCTGTCCCCCTTCTTTCTTCATGATGCATACACTCACACAGAGTTAAATAATGATATACATGCTTATATCATAAATGTACATTCTGCATGAGAGAAAACATGCATTTTTGTGTTCCCTTTGCCCCCAGTTATCTTGGTCTGAACATTTGGTAGATCTTGTCATATTGCTGCTATAGAAGTCTTGGAGTACTTAGATTATACATTGAATTCCTTCCCCCAGAAACTCCCATCCTGTTTTCCATAGCTGCTGTAGAATTTTTGTATTTCCACCAACAGTGCATTCCAACTTTTCCACCTTTTCACCAAAATTCTATTTTATGTTGTAATTGAAATCTACATCCTAAGGGTGTAGAATGAGATCTCGTTGTGATTTATGTATTTTGATATTTTATATTCTCATGTCCATTGTGAAAAAAAAAAAAACGATTTTCTAATCTGTCTTGTGATTTTCACCTTTGACCTGCATGAATTATTTAGAAGAGAACTATTCCATTTGCATTTGGGGTTAATTTTAGTATCATTTTGTTCTTGATTTCTATCTTAAATCCTTTGGGGCATAAGAATAAATTTTAGTTTCTTTTAATTTTGTTGAGCTTTGTTTCATTACCCAGTGTGTGAATTATCTTGGAGATTGTACTGTGTGGGGTTGAAGATTATGTTCTGTAACTGTTGGAGATAGTGCTCCTATGTGTAGGATTGAGAACTTCACTGTCTATAGAATTTGTGTTACTTGTTCTACCCTTTCTGATGGATTTTTTTTTTTTTTTTTTTTTTTTTTTTTTTTTGGAGGTGGGTAGTTTGAGACAGGGTTTCCCTGTGTAGCTTTGTGCCTTTCCTGGAACTCACTTGGTAGCCCAGGCTGGCCTCAAACTACAGAGATCCACCTGCCCCTGCCTCCCGAGTGCTGGGATTAAAGGCATGCGCCACCACCGCTCGGCCTTTGGTGGGTCTTAAAAGGTGGGATTAGAGCAGTGTCTAAGGTCAGTATTTCTCCCCTACTGAGAGACGTGATTACCCATCGCTCCAGTGAGGACTGTGAAGACTGAGATTTAGGAAGTGAACAAGTTAGCCTACCATGAAGTTTCAGAGATGCTGGCAGAAGATGTGGAATGTCTGGACCAGGACAAAGGACTGTGGTTCCTGGCACAAGGAAAAGCATGCGCTTTATGTTGACATGCCCTTTGTGCCCCATGTCCTACAAGAATGTTGTGAGGCTTTGCTTTGCAGAGCATAGGTGAGCATAGACGGTGGCTATTTTTTTCATCACTACATCTAGATATCAACATCTAGAAACAACCAAAGCAAGAAAAAGTTATTTTTGGCTGGAAGCTTCAGCATCTTCTATACATATATCGTCACATTACTTAATAGGGGGTTTATGACATGTGTTTCATTCTGTAGAGTTCAAAAGTATGCTCTTAACATTCTTATAATCTTTGTTTTTTTTAAAAAAGATTTATTTATTTATTATGTATACAGAAGAGGGCGCCAGATCTCATTATAGATGGTCATGAGCCACCATGTGGTTGCTGGGAATTGAACTCAGTACCTCTGGAAGAGCAGTCAGTGCTCTTAACCTCTGAGCCATCTCTCCAGCCCATAATCTTATTATACTATAAAATTACTCTAAGCTGAATAAGAGTAGATTTCAGTATATTAAATAAAATACTCAAAGCACAGTAGAAATTTAATAATTTGGAAAATTATTTTAATTGTAATCTAATTTTATTTTATGTGTATAGATGTTTTGCCTGCATACATGTCTGTGCACCATGTGTATGCCTGGTGCCCTCTGAGGCCAGAAGAGGGTGATAGATCTCCTGGAACTGGATTGACAGCTAGTTGTGAGCAACCATGTGGGAGTTGGGAAATGAATCCAGAGTCTTTTTAAGAACAGCCAGTGCTCCTAACTGCAGAGCCATCTTTCATGTAAAATGATTTTAAATGTAAAATGATTTTAAAACCAGTATCGTTTTAATTTACTTTAAACATTTTTTTTTTTAAACAGATCAGAGAGCTGATTTTGGATGGATCTTCACAGTTAATTCAAGAAGGTCTCAAAAGTGGTTTTCTTTATCCACTTGTTGAAAAACAGGATGGCAATAGTGGCCGCATCGCTTTACCACTTGATGCTTGCAGTTTGTCAGAATTATGTGAGATGGCAAAGCATTTGCCTGCCTTGAATGAAATGGAGCTTCAGACGCTACGGTTGCCGGAAGATGATGTGTCTGTTACAGAGCTGGATTTATCGTCACAGGTCATTGAAAACGGTGCTAGCTTTTCCAGAACAATTACTTTAATGGGACAGAAATACCTGCTGCCACCAGAAAGCACCTTTCTTTTATCTGACATTTCTTGTATGCAGCCGCTTCTGAACTGTAAGTTTTTATGTTTATTTTGGAAAAAGGTATTTTTTCTGCCGTCTCAGAAGTTAGCAGTATGAACTTTGAGTGTAAGTTCACTTTTAAAATGCTGACTTTTCCTCTGTTATTTATTTTTGAGACTGAGTCTTGTTAAGTAGCCCAGGCTGGCATTGAACTTGCTATGCAGCCCGGGATGGTCCTGATAGCTCAATTCTGCTTGATTCTGCTTTAACTTCCTGGATGTTAGGATTACAGGTACATGTCCCCACCCTCACCTCCTGGTTTTTAAAAATAAATACATTTTTATGACAAATAAAGGGTTAAAACGGATATTTAAGAAAACAAATATAATCCTTACTTGTGCTCAGGAATTCAGAACACACTCGTGTTTAACCAAGAATTTATCTATCAAAATGAAAACATTTCAGTTGTGAATATTAATTCCCAAATCATTCCTAGCCTTTAAATTTTTTCATTCCTAGCCTTTTATGTTACATTTTAAGTTTTCAACATTTTTTTTTTTTTTTTTTGGTTTTGTTGAGACAGGGTTTCTCAGTGTAGTTTTGGTGCCTGTCCTGGATCTCACTCTGTGATCAGGCTGGTCCTCGAACTAACAGAGATCTGCCTGGCTCTGCCTCCCACGCTGGCTGGCTTAACATCATTCTTTTAAGGAAAAGAGGTGTTAAATACAAACATCATGCAAAAGCACATGTTTTCCTACTGGGAGATAGATTAACCCATCTGTGTTTTATACAACCAAGTACTTTCTGCAGCAGTGTCCAGTAGTTTTCCCTAGAGTTGTTTTTTTTTTTGTTTTTTTGTTTTTTTTTTTTGTTGTTGTTTTTTGTTTTTCGAGACAGGGTTTCTCTGTAGCTTTGGAGCCTGTCTGTCCTGGACTAGCTCTATAGACCAGGCTGGCCTCGAACTCACAGAGATACACCTGCCTCCCGAGTGCTAGAATTACAGGCGTGCTCCACCACTGCCCGGCTGTTGTTTTTAATATTCCTGGGGCTGGAGAGATGGCTCTGTGGTGAAGAGCACTGGATGCTCTTCCAGACAAGTTGGGTTCAATCCCCTGGGACCCACAACTATATCTCTAGTTTCAGGAGATCTGATGCCTTCTTCTGGCCTCTGTGGGTACCAGACACACATGTAGTAAAAAGACATACATGCAGACAAAACACTTTACACATAAAATAAAAATAATGTTCTTTTTTTTTTAAAGACAAACAAAAACTATTACTATGCAGTTTTGTCATGAATAAAAATGCCCAAAACTCTTTTCAACCACCATGAATTTACATTCATCTTAATTTCAAGATGCCTTAAGAAATAATAAAATTACCTTAGCTAAGAACTTTGAATTGGAAGTATTTCTTATTGGCCAAAATCTCCCTTATTTTGACATTACACAGTCCAATTAGTAAGACTATTATAATAGCTATTGCTTAAGCATTAACTGTGGCTGAATTCCTTTTATAGAAGACTACAGTGAGAAAGGATCAGTGTTCTATAGGTACTAAAGAAAAACAAGTTTTCAGATACTGGTCTTACCTCTAAATCATTTGTTACCTAAAAATTTATTGAAACATTTTTTTTCTTGTACAAAGTTTAAAAAGTTGTTGAAGTTTACAATCCCCCAGGTTGGTAGTCATGTACACACAAAAAACTAACAAGCTTGATTTCTGTGCCTACTTCTGAAGGCCCCTGAGGATTAAGTGCTATAATTGTATCAGGCTTTTAACTCAGTGATACATGTTGCTAATAAATTATAATGTATCCTAAGGAATGTGGTATGTAAGAGGTGGTAATGTAATCAAGTTGAATTTAATCTGTTATTTGGATATTTTATAGCAGCATTTTAAGTTATAAGCAACTGCAATATACTTTGCTATTGAAAAGCTTTTAATCACTGGCAATCTACCTTATACCTGGGTGGTTATCCATTGATAGTGTCTGTCATAAATTCTTCAGAGTAGGTGATAGGGATGAGTTACTGAGAATGTCGTTTCCATTCTCTTTTTATCTTTTACATTAATGCTTTAAAAACAACCACTTCCTTATTTTATTTATTGTATTAGTGTAGTTGGAATTTTGGGCTGCCAACTAGCTCCCAATTAAAGACATGGAGACTTATTATTAATTATGAATACTTAACCTTAGCTTAGGCTTGTTCCACTAGCTCTTATGACTTAATTTAACCTGTTACTCTTCGTCTATGTTTTGCCTCAGGGCTTTTTACCTTTCTTTCATTCTGTTTGTCCTACTTTTCTTTTTCCTCTGTGTCTGTCTGTCTAGCCCCTGGCGTTTCCTTGGCATCTCTTTCTCTTTCTTCCTTTCCAAGCCTAAATTCCTCCTCTTGTTTACTCTCCCTGCCAGGAAGTCCTGCCTGTACCTGCTCCCTTTGGCCATTCAGCTTTTTATTAGATTAATTAGGTGCCTTAGGCAGGCAAGTTAAAACAGCAACACATCTTTATATAATTAATCAAATGCAACACATCTTTACATAGTTAAACAAATGCAATACATCTTTACATAGTTAAACAAATATTCTGCAACAATTATGTGGGGCTTTTTTTAGATTATAATATAATAACATCATTTTTCCTTTCCCTTTCCTCCCTCCAAACTCTCTCATATATGCCTCTTTGTTCTCTTTCAAATTCATGGATTTTTAATTGTTATTACATGCATATATGTATGTAACCTGCTCAGTCTGTATAATGTTACTTGTATGTATGTTTCCAGGGTTATAATTAGGTTCAAGGGAGATAAATACACAGGGAGAAAGGAGGGTAAAATAATAGTAAGGATATCTGAAAAAGTCATAAGGAATCCTACTGTTAATTATCTCCCTAAAAAGTATAACACACACACACACACACACACACACACACACACACACACACACACAATTTAACTTAGTATAATGTTATTTGTATATATTTTCAGGGCTAACCATTTGGTATTGGATAACCAATTGGTGTGTTCTTCCTTCAGTAAGACTGTTTCTTCAACTCACAGCATTCGTGAGTTGCCTATAGCTTTGTGTAGGGCTGACTGGCCCCTTGTCCCCTTTATCATGCCTGTTGTCCTCGTTCAGCTCATATTTAAGCAGTCATGTTAATGAGACTTTATAGGTGTAGCTTCTGGCATTCCTAGGATACACAGTTTCACAGCAAACTCCATGATCCTCTGGCTCTTACAATCTATGTGTTTCCTCTTCTACAATGTTTCCTGAGCTTTAGGTATGGGAGTTGTTTTGTAGACATATCCCATTGGGCCTGGGCTCCATCACTCTGCATTTTGATTGGTTGTAGTTTTCTGTAATGGTCTCCATCTGTTGCAAAGAGAAGTTTCCTTGATGGGGAATGAGGACTACATCTATATATAGGTATAAGGACAACTATTTAGAGTGTAGTTAGGGATTATGCTGATCTAGTAAAGTGACAGTTATAGGTTCTCCTCCAAGATCCATCACTCCACTAGTCCTGGGTAGTTGGCTGGGTTTCCTCTATGATTCCCTCTTGAGTGAGTCTGAAGTCCAATTAGAGAGCTGTTGGTTACCACCAAGGTCTGCATGCCACTGCTACACCCTCAGTGCTATTGTTCCTTGCTGGTCACTGTTGTGGTTCATAGGCATCATAGCTGGATGGGACTGTTGGTTGCTTCCCGACTTTGCAAGCTTGCATGGCACCTTCTGGTTCCATGAAAGCTAATCCTCAAGGAGGAAGCTTTCAGGTCAGTTCCAGCTTAGGAGCCTCTGATCCCTGTGTCTGAAGTGAATGGGATCTTCAGCAATAGGGGCTTACCTTCCATCTCTGGGAGACAACCAAGGTCAATAGCAATAGTCTAATGTTCTGAGACAGCTTTATCAACAACCCAGAAGAGGGCTGCTTCTCATGACTGGTCTGTAGGCTTTTGTTAGATGGTCTTTGGGTATTGGAGGAAGCATTATCATCCTAGATGGGAAAATTTCATTTAAGCTGTATATGTATATTTATATATATTTATGTGTATTATACTTTTTTAGGTAGATAGTTAATGGTATGATTCTTCATGACTTTTCAAACATCCTTACTGTTATTTTATCCCCCCCTGTCTGCTTCCTTATGTATTTATCTCCCTCCAACCACCAAATTAGAGCCCTCCCATTTCCGCCTTTCCTCCACCAGATCACTTGTGCTATTCCCTCTTTGCTGCTCCCATGACCACATACCCTAGCAATGGTCCCATTTTGTTTTCCTGGTTTCTGCAGTTATTCCAAGATATTTGTTTCCAAGTGGTTTTCAGTTGGAGATTGTTGTGGGTTAGGGATGGGGGAGTGTGTCCATCAGCTGAAGGACCCCATCTGGTGCAGACTGTGCAAGTCCTGTGCATGCTGCCTCAGTCTCTTGTGAGTTCATATGTGGGTGGATCTGTTGATTTAGAGGGCCTTCTTTTATTGGCATCCTTCACTTTCTCTGGCTTTTGCACTCTTTCCTCTTCCATTTCCACAGAGTTCCCTGAGTCCTAAGGGGAGGGATTTCATGAAGACATCCTGTTTAGGGCTGAATGTTCCAAGGTCTCTCACTCTCTGCATATTGTCTGGCTGTGAGTTTTGCCTTCAGTTTGTGGAGCGCACCCTATAGTCTGGGCAACAGCCTGGGTTGTCTGAGGGTTCCCATGATAACCCTTTGGCCAACAACTCAATTAGGTATAACCCATTCCTGGTACTGGAAATTTCATTTGGTGACATTTGGCTCTGTCCCCCCTTCCCCTTTATTTGGCGATTTCAGTTAGATTGCCTTCGTATATGTATGTATTTTAGAAGCTTCTACTGTATTATTTCCCATACTGCTGCTCAAATGGCCTTTAATTTTAGCTTTAGTTTCTCCCTGTATTTTCTCCCTCATCCCCTTCTTCTCTCTTTCCCTACCTGATCCTCTCATTCCAGTCTCCCCCCCCCCCACAACCCCAATTTATAACTTTCTCTTCTATTTCCCCTCCTAGGGGAGATGCTTAACCTCTGTGATTCTACAGATTGAAGCTTGGTTACCATTGACTTAACTGCTCATGTCCACATATAAGCTAGTACATACCATTTCTGGGTCTGGGTTAACTCATTCAGGATGATTTTTTTTATTAGTTCTATTCATTAACCTGTGAATTCCATTCTTTTTAATGGCTGAGTAATATTCATTTGTGTAAATGTACCACATTTTCATTATCCATTCATCCTTTGAATATTAATTATTATTCAATTTCTGGATACTAGAGCAGCAATGAATGTGTTTGAGCAAGTGTCTCTGTAGTAGGGTAAAGCATCCTTTGGGTATATATATGCCCAAGAGTGGTATAGCTGGATCTTGAGGTAGATTAATTCCCATCTTTCTGAGGAACCACCACACTCATTTGCCTAGTGGCTGTATAGGTTTGCACTCCCACCAGCAATGGATGAGTGTTCCCCCTTATTCTATGTCGTTGCCAGCATGAGCTGTCACTTGTGGTATTGATTCTAGGCATTCTGAGAGGTATAAGATGGACTCCCAAAGCTGGTTTGATTTGCATTTCTCTAATGACTAAGAATATTGAACAGTTTTTTTTTTCTCAGCCATTTAAGATTCCTCTACTGAGAATTCTCTGTTTAGATCTATACCCCATTTTTTTTAATTGAGTCATTTGTTTTCTTGATATCTAGTCTTTTGAGTTCTTTATATATTTTATTTGAGTTTTTAATACATATTTTGGATATTAGCCTTCTATTGGATTGTAGTTGTTAAAAATCTTTTTCCGTCCTGTAAGTTGCCACCTTGTCTGAATGATGGGGTTCTTTGCCCTGCAGAAGCCTTTCATGAGACTCCATTTATGAATGTTGATCTTAGTGTCTGTGTTCATGCTGTTCTGTTCAGAAAATATTTTCCTGTGCCAGTGAGTTCAAAGCGGTTCCCTACTTTCTTTTCTGTTAGGTTCAAAGATACCTGTTTTTAGGTTGAGGTCTTTGATCAATTTGGAGTTGAGTTTTGTGCAGGATGATAAGTGTGGATCTATTTGGGATCCTCTATATACAACCATCCAGCTTAACCACTACCATTTGTTGAAGATGTTGTCTTTTTTCCAGTGTGTATTTCTGGTTTCTTTGTCAAAAATCAGATGTCCCTAGGTGTGTGGATTTATGTCTGGATCTTCAATTTGATTCAATTTATCAGTGTGTGTGTATGTGTGTGTGTGTGTGTGTGTGTGTGTGTGTGTGTGTGTGTGTGTGTTTCCATATGAAGCTATGAAGCTGGAAATTTTCCTTTCAAGATCCATGAAGAATTGTGTTAGAATTTTGATGGGGTTGCATTGAATCTGTGGATTGCTTTTGGTAGGATGGCCATTTTTACTATGCTATTCTTACTGGTCCATGAGCATGGAAGATCTTTCTTTCTTTCTTCAGTGTCTTAAATTTTTTTTTTAAATTTTTTTTTTAGAGCAGAGTGTCTCAGTAGCTATGGAACCAGTCCTGGAACTTGCTCTGTAGAGCAGATTGGCCTCAAAGTCATAGAGATCCACTTGCCTCTGCCTCCCAAGTCCTGGGATTAAAGGCGTGCACTACCATCACCCGCCAGTGTCATAACATTTTTATCTTACAAGTCTTTCTCTTGCTTGGTTAGTTATCCCAAGATACTTTCTATTATTTGAGGCTATTTTGAAAGGTGTTGCTTCCCTGATTTCTTTCTCAGACCATTTGTCATTTGTATACAGACAGGCATTTGATTTTTGAAAGTTAATTATGTATCTAGTTACTTTTCTGAAAGTGTTTATCATCTGTAGGAGTTTCCCAGTTTTTAGGGTCAGTTATGTATACTATTGTATCATCTGCAAATAAAGATACTTAGATTTCTTCTTTTTCAATTTTTATTCCCTTGTTAGTTGTTTTATTGCGCTAGCTAGAACTTCAAGTACTATATTGAATAGGTATAGAGTGGACAACCTTGTCTTGTTCCTGAGTTTGGCGGAACTGCTTTGAGTTTCTCTTCACTGAAGTTGATGTTAGCTATGGGCTTGCTATTAACTGCCCTTATCAGGTTGAGGTATGTCCCTTTTATCCTTAATCTCTCCAAAACTTTTATCATGATGAGTGTTGGATTTTGTCAAAGGCCTTTTCTGTATCTAATGAGATGATCATGACATTTTTTGTCTTTCAGAGTTTTTTTTGTTTTGTTTTGGTTTTTTTGGTAGATACATTTTCTAAATTTGGAATGTTGAACTATCCCTGCATCTCTGGGGTGATGCTTACTTGGTCATGGTAGATGATCTTTTTAATTTGTTTTTGGATTCAGTTTGCTAGCATTTTATTGAGAATTTTTGCATCTGTGTTCCTAAGGGAAATTTTGGTCTGTAATTCTTTCTTTCTTTCTTTCTTTCTTTCTCTCTTTCTTTCTTTTTTTTTTTTTTTAGGTTTTTGAGACAGGGTCTCTGTGTAGTTTTGGTATCTATACTGGATCTTGCTCTGTAGACCAGGCTGGTCTCAAACTCACAGAGATCTGCCTGGCTCTGCTTCCCGAGTGCTGGGATTAAAGGTATGTACCACTGTTGCCTGGTGTGGTCTGTGATTCTTTGTTGAGTCTTTATGTGGTTTAGGTATCAGGATAACTGTGTCCTCTTTAAATGAATTGGGCAACTTCCTTCTATTTTTATTTTGTAGAATAATTTGAGGAATATTGGCTTTAACTTTTCTTTGAAAGTTTAGTAGATTTTTGTGTTAAAACAAACCAAAAATAAAAACCTTGGGTTTTAAAAAAAATTTATTGATAGACTTTTAATGACTGCTTTTATTTCACTAGGGGTTATAGGTCTATTTAAATTGTTTATCTAATCTTGATTTAACTCTGGTAAGTGGTATGTATAGAGAAAATTATCCATTTCTTTTAGATTTTCCAATTTTATGGAGCACAGGGTTCTAAAGTATGTCCTTATTCTCTGGATTGTAGCCTGAAGGTTTCTTGGGTTCTGCCAAGCTCCCACAGTCCCATGGCCCGCTTATAAAATAATCACTTAGAAGCTTATATTAATTATAACTGCTTGACCATTAGCTCAGGCTTATTACTTACTAGCTCTTACACTTAAATTAACCCATAAGTCTTATCAATGTCTAGCCATGTGGCTTGGTTCCTTTTCTCAGTTCTGCCTTGTCATCTTGCTTTCTCTGTGTCTGGCTGGTAACTCCTGACTCAGCCCTTCCTCTTCCCAGAATTCTCGTCTGCTTGCCCTGCCTATACTTCCTGCCTGGCTACTGGCCAGTCAGCATTTTATTTATCAATCAATCAGAGCAACACATTCACAGCATACAGAGCCTCCCATAGCACTGGATTCCCTCAGTATCTGTTGTTATGTCCCTCTTTTCATTTCTAATTTTGTTTATTTGGATATCTCACTCTACCTTTTAGTTAATTTAGATAAAGGTTTGTCAATCTTATTGATTTTCTCAAAATCCTAACTCTTTGTTTCATTGATTATTGTAATTTTGTTTTATTTTATTGATTTCATCCTTGAGTTTGATTATTTCTTGCTATCTACTCATTTTGAGTGTGATTTTTTTCTTTTTGTTATGAGCCTTCAGGTGTGCTGTTAAATTACTAGAATAAGACTTCTTCAATTTTTTTTTTTTTTTTAAATGTAGGCACTTAGTGCTGTGAACTTGCCTCTTAGAACTGTCTTCCTTGTGTCCCATAAATCTGGGTATGTTGTGTTTCATTCTCTTTCAGTTCTAAAAAGTTTTTAATTTCCTTCTTATTTCTGTCTTGACCCATTTTTCCATTCAGTAGTGAGTTCAGTTTCCATGAGTCTATAAACTTTATGTTTAATTCTATCATTGATATTTGGCTTTAATCCATGGTCGTCAGATAGGATGCATGATGTTGTTTCAATTTTCTTGTATCTTTGAAGACTTGCCTTGTGTCTGAATATTTGGTCAGTTTTGGAGAATGTTCCATGAGGTGCTGAGAAGAGGGTGTATCCTTTTGTGTTTGTGAAATGTTCTGTAAATATCTGTTAGGTCCATTTTGTTTATGATATCAGTTAGCTCCACCATTTCTCTGTTTAGTTTTTGTCTGTGACCTATCTGTTGGTGAGAGTGGGTTATTGAAATCACCAACAAAAATGTGTGAGGGTCAATATGTGATTTAAGCTATAGTAGTGTTTCTTTATGAACTTGGGTGCCATTGTATATATGCACAGATGTTTAGAATTGCAATGTCCTCTTGGTGATTTTTCCTTTGATGAATATGTAGTATCCTTGATCTCTTCTAATTAGTCTTGGTTTGAAGGTTATTTTGTCAGATATGAAAATGGCTACTGCTTACTTCTTGGGTCCATTTGCTTGGGATATCTTTTTCTATTCTTTTAACTTGAGGTCTTGTCTATCCTTGATGTTAAGGTGTGTTTCTTGGATGCAGCAGAAGTATGGATCCTGTTTTTGCATCTATCTGTTAATCTGTGTCTTTTTATTGGGAAATTGAGACCACCAATGTTGAGAGATATCAATGAGCAGTGTTTGTTGATTCCTGTTATTTTGTTGTTGTTGTTGTTGTGGTGGTGGTGGTGGTGGTGGTGGTAGTAGTGTGTGTGTTTTCCCTGTTTGGATTTGCTAGTTTGGGATTATTTATTTCTTGTGTTTTCTTTGGTGTGGTGGGCCTCTTTAGGTTGATTTTTTTCCTTGTTAGCGCCTTCTGTAGGGCTAGATTTATAGATAGATATTGCTTAAATTTGGTTTTATAATGAGATGTCTTATTTTGTCCATCTAACATTATTGAAAGTTTTTCTGGGTATAGTAGTGTGGGGATGGCATATGTGGTCTCTTAAGCTTCTGTGGAACATCTCTCCAGCCCTTTCTGGCTTTTAGAGTCTCCATTGAGAAGTTGGGTATCATTTTAATAGGTCTGCATTTATATGTTACTTGGTCTTATTTCCTTGAAGCTTTTAATATTCTTTGTTCTGTAGTGTTTTGACTAGTTTGTGGCTAGGGGACTTTTTTTTTTTTTTTCTCCAGAGCTGAGGACTGAACCCAGAGCCTTGCGATTGCTAGGCAAGCACTCTACCACTGGGCTAAATCCCCAGCCCCGGACTTTCTTTAGTGTTAGGTTTTGAATGGTTTTATTTATTTCCTTCTGCTTTAAGGGCTTTGTTTGTTTATTTGTTTCTTCTTTAAGGACCTCTAGCATCTTCATTAAGGCTGTTTTAATGTCTTTTACATGTGCTTCATCTATGTTGGAAGATTCAGGACCTGCTAGACATACTGTCCTGACCGTTATTGATTGTGTTTTTACTCTGGATTCTAGGCATCTGGGATTGGGAAGATTCTAATTCTAGGTGCTGATGCTTCGTCTTGTTTTTATTGGGTGGGTGTATTGATCCTTGGGTTCTGTCCCCTCCTCCTTTTCTTAGGAGACTGTGGTATCTGTGTGTTGCCTGGTAGGGAATTCTTCTCAGATTGGATCCTAGAACTGCAATGGATAGGATCCCAATATTGGGAGCTGACACTTAGGAATGGGGATGGACTTGGAGAGTCCTGAAGGGGTCCACAGGAGGGAGGAAAGTGTGGTGTTTCACCAGGATCTGCTTAGTCCCCGAGAATGGTAGCAAAGACTGGGGAGAGGCCATGACAGGTGGTCTGCTACAGAGCTGGGGCGAGTCTGGGCTGGATTTGGAGGGAGGAAGGAGAGTGTGGCAGACTTAGTTTGGTAATCCTCTCGCCAGAAATAGATGATCTAAATTATTGATGAGGAAACACCAAACCCAAGTTAGGGACACCTGAAACAATCTGAAATAGGAGATGTGGGAACTAAAAGCAAAATGTGATTCTGATTTTGGCCTGGGCGGGCGGGGGGGGGGGGGGGGAGAAAAAAAAAGAAGAAAAGAAAAAACTGGAGAAGTTTTCTTTTTCTTATGGTTACCATATCAGCTGTAAAACTGAAATTTCAAAATAAAAAGTTAAAAAAGAGAGAGTTAAAAAGTACATAGTGTCAGGTCAGGAGGACTGTAAATGAGACTGCCAGACTTGTAAGTGATAAGTGGAGGCCTCCCGAAGGCCTCCCTGCCATCGCAACAAACTGAATCAGGAAAAGCCCAACTTTAATGGGTAAAGCGCTCTCGGGTGATTCCCTGGCCCCACAGAGAGGAGACAGGGACTCAAGACTGGAGGAACCCTGAGTCTGTTTTCTGGGATGCCCCTGTGGGAGTCGTCCTGGGCCTCTCTAGGGGAGGAGCTGTGTTCAGCAGGCTTTGAAGGAGTGAGTTTGGGGAAAGAGATGGGGAAGGGCACCGAGGTGGATCTTCTACCAGACTCCTTCCAAACAGTAAGGGCATTTTCAAGTTCTTAGTACCCAGCTCAGTGAACTGTAACCATCCGTAGATGGCTCTGCAAAAGTCAGTGTGCAGAATTACAATTGCTATTGTCTCAAAGGTCTAGAGTGACAGTAGCTGAATAAATGCCATAAACTCTTTTGCTGTATTCCATTGTATTTGTGTCTATAATGAAAGTCCTTCCTTGGGCTGGGGCCATAACTCAGTTATACAGCTTGCTGAACATGCCCTAGGTCCTGGGTTCAAAAAAATAGTACTTTACTTTTGAAATGTATTGATTTCTTATTATCATTGTGTATGTCTGTGACATGTGTAGGTCAGAGGACAGTTTTGTGGACTCCTCTCTTTCACTCTTACATGGGTTTGAGATCCAGCCCAGATCAGCAGGTTTGGTGGCCTTTACCTGCAGAACACTTGCTGGTCCCTTTTTGAAATTTTTTGTCTTAATTTCATTTTTAGTCACGTGTGTTTGTGTGTATATATGTGCGTGTTTATGTGTGTGTGTATGTGTGTGTGTGTGTGTGTGTGTGTGTGTGTGTGTGTGCATGTGTGTGTGTGTTTTACTTGTTTAGTTTTTATCTTTGAAGGGTTCTGGGGATTCAGTTCAGAGCTCGCTATGGGAGTGTGGGCTCCATGGCTTCCCCTCAGTCCCAGGGTTTTGCTCTTAAACCCAGCACATACAGAGGATGTTTTTTGAAATTGTGCCTTTGATTTCAGATGGTAAGACATTTGATGTTATTGTGATTGATCCACCATGGGAGAACAAATCCGTTAAAAGAAGTAACAGGTGAGTGGGAACGACTTATCTACTACATTGCATCCTGGAAACCGCAGTCCTTTGTGAATTTTAGTTTACTATACTATAAACAGGAAAGCTACTAACAATGCTTTCATCAAAAAATTGATTTCCTTAATTCTAGATACTTGAACTAGAGCTGATATATCTGTGAAACAGTGTCTACAGCTGTTGCTGAGTCCTGAACCATTCAAGGTTTTCTCAGCAACACTAAGGCCATCCTTTGGCCTTCTTCCCCATCCTGTTTGGAAACTCAGACACGTGCCACTCCTGTAGTTTATAGTAATGTGCAGGGAGTAAATCCTCTAGTTAACAGATTATTTGTATGTTTAGTTCATGTCATCTCATAGGGTAAGCTCAGTTAGAGGCTGGCAGGGTGTTTACCTTTACTAACATCTTTATCACTTGAAGAAAGAAACTTTCCCTTGTACTTCCGATGAAGGCTTTTAGTTTCTTCTCACCTTCAGTGTGCCAGATATAACAGTTCTTGTTTTGTTATAAACTTAGACTGAAGTTCTTCCTCTCAACACTTATCATTAGCTTTTGTAGGTGGAGACCTTCTCTCCAGCCCCTGCCCAAGCCCTGATAGTCCAACAACCCACTTCTAAAATAAACACACAGATGTTTATATTATTTAAACTGCTTGGCCATTAGCTCAGGCCTATCATTGTCTAGCTCTTACTCTTATATTTAGCCCATTTGTATTAATCTATACTTTGCCACGTGGCTCTTGACTTACCATTACCTTACATCTTCCTTGTCATGGCAGCGGCTGGCAGTATCTTTCCACCCCAGCGTTCACTTCCCAGAATTCTCCTCCTCCTTGTCCCACCTACCCTATCCTTCCTACCTGGCTACTGGCCAATCAGCACTTTATTTATTTTAACCAGTCAGAGCAATACATTTGACATACAGAACATCCCACAGCAAGCTTTCTTTTGGATTTTTGTTTATAAGGTGTGTGATAATTTTCTTTTTAAGTTGTAAGAGTTGTGCAAAGAGTCATGTATCTATTCTGGAGTGTATAGTGTCTATGTTTGTAAGTGTATCTATACCTGTATCTCTAAATATGTCTATATATTTTTTGGAACCACTTGAAAATGAAATAAGAGAAAGTTACTCTTAAAAATTTGAAGTGTATTTGAAAAAAAAAAAGAGGTGCTCTTACATCATCATAATGCAGTTATCAAGTAGATAACTAATGTTAATATAAAATTCCTATGGACACATTGGTGTCATCTGTGACTTTATTCAGATTTTACCAGTTGTTCCTGAAAGCCTTTGTAGCACACTGAAACTGTAGATCATGCTCTACACTGAGATATGTGCCTTCAGTTTCCTGTGACTCCTCATAACTATGACTGAAACAACATTTAGTAAGTTTTGTGAAATATTTTGACAGATTGTTGAGTCTGAGGTCATTTTAGAGAATTATAGTTGGTTTTGAAAGTGGGGTCAGTTGTAAAGACTGTGCCTTCAAACTCTGTAGTTTGACTAGTTCTTGGACACTTACCTGGGTATAAAGTTGCTGTGCCTTGTGATGAGTCCATTCTTAAAAATTTGAGGCACCACCAAACAATTTTCCATGGTGGCTGTATCGCTTTACATCTCTACCAATAATGCATATGACATTTTCTCATCTTTACCAATATTTGTTATTTGTAATCTCAAATGATAACTATGTTACTATGAAGTATCACATTGTGGTTTTGATCTGCACTTCTCTAAAGATGAACCATACCTAACAGTTTTTCATGTTCTTATTAGTTCTTTTGTGTTCTATAGAAAAGCTTCTATGTATATTTTAAGGTTGCATCTTTAAATTTGTTGATTTGTAAGAGGTCTTTGTATATTTTAGATATTAGATTCTTACCAGATACACGATTAGCAAATATTTTTCTTCAACCTTTTTGTTGGTTTCCTTTCTTCAGAATTATATAAAGCATGCAATTTGATTTTGTTGTCATTTTATTTTGTTTTTCGAGACAGGGAGACAGGGAGACAGGGAGACAGGGAGACAGGGAGACAGGGAGACAGGGAGACAGGGTTTCTGTAGCTGGAGACCTACTCTCCAGCCCCCGCCAAGCCCTGTCAGCCCGACAGCCCACGTATAAAATAAACACACAGACACTTAAATTATTTAAACTGCTTGGCCATTAGCTCAGGCCTACCATCGTCTAGCTCTTACTCTTATATTCAGCCCATTTCTATTAATCTATATTTTGCCACGTGGCTCGTGGCTTACCGGTACCTTACATCTCACTTGTCATGGCAGCGGCTGGTAGTGTATCTCTGCCTCAGCCTTCCACTTCCCCTAATTCTCTTCTCTGCTTGTCCCGCCTATACTTCCTGCTGGCTACTGGCCAATCAGTGTTTTATTTAATAACCAATCAGAGCAGCGCATTTGACATACAGAACATCCCACAGCAGGTTTCTTTGAGTAGCCTTGGCTGTCCTAGAACTCACTCTGTAGACCAGGCTGACCTTGAACTCACAGAGAGCCTCCTGCTTCTGCCTCCCCAGTGCTGGGATTAAAGGCATGCACCATCACTGCCCAGCACTTTGTTAATTTTTTAATGTTGCTTAAGCTTTTAGTGTTTTATTTAGGAATTTTTTTTGCCGGCCTAGGCATGGTGGTACATACCTTAATCCTAGCACTTGGGAGGCAGAGGTAGGCAGATCTCTGTGATTTGAGGCCAGCCTGGTAAGTGAGACCCTGTCTTAGAAAAACCAAAAAATTTTTTCTTTTGACACAACACAAAGTCATAAGACACTTTAAGGGAGGAGGGTAGAGGAGGTAATAGAACACATATGATATGAAAGTTGGAAACAGGAGACCACTAGGGGTGGGAGGATACGAGTGGGGGCAGGGAGATGAGGGAAGGAGTACAGAAGATGGATCAACTAAAACTTAGCGTGTGAAAGTCCTACAAGAAATCCGAAGATGTACAAGTATGTATGTCACCTTGGAAAAGTAGGTGCTTTTGCTTAGTTATCCTCGTAAGGCATAAGGATGCATCCTTTGGAATTTGCTCAGTGATTTCTGTGAGTTTAGAGGTACCAGAGAGAGTGAGTATTTCCTCACCTCCAAACACTCCTTCCAGATAAGTTAAAGGCAGTCGGGAATCCATAGCTATTGAAAAATGTCACTGCAGAGGTTTCACTTGGTACTTTTTCTACTGTGACAAGATGGTCTCTGAAAACCGTCCCTGTGAGAATGGGGAGGCTAGGGTTCTGGGAGGGTGACGGTCTGGATTGCACGAGCCAGGGTGCTTGCAATCTCAGTCCTTTTCCTCGTGTAAATCCTTTCACCAAGTTTATCTGCCTAAGAAAAGTTTGCCAGCTATTCCCGACCCTTTACTGTAATGTTGCTTTACGTCAGAACCGGATGCGGGTGCCTGCCCCTAGGGAGACTCCGCGTCTTTTTCTGAGTGAGTAGACTTGTACAAGTTTCTTTGGCATTGACAGAGGAATGAAACAAAGGAGAGACGTAGGTCCATGGCATCCCTAGCCTGGTTAGCCCTGGGAGGAAACTGACAAAACCCTTGACAGAAGCATCCTAAGGAAGGAAAGGTATGCTTTGGGCTCATGCTTTTAGAAATCTCGGTCCATCCCATTAGGAAAGGCACGGCCCCTGTTCACAGGTGCAGGAGCGTGCAGCAGCAGACAGGAAGTAGAGAGCACTGGATGGCAGCCAGCGGTGGGCGTAACCTTCGAAGACCTCCACCCCAGAGAGCACTGGATGGCAGCCAGCGGTGGGCGTAACCTTCGAAGATCTCCACCCCTCCTAGTGAGCTACTGCAAGCTAGCAGTCTGCACCCCTACGGCTAGCTAGTCTCCAGAACAGCACTGCAATCCAGACGGAACACGCCACACACGAGCCAATGGGAGACATTCCAGGCTAAAATAATACTTGGGCCTGCAAGATGGCTCACTGGGAAAACACACCCACTGCCAAGCCTGATGACCCGAGTTCAGTCCCTGGAATTCACATGATGGAAGGAAAGAACTGACTCCCTCAATTGTTCTCTGACCTCCACACACCCTACCCCAGACACACACCAGTACAAACAAACAAATAAAATCTGAAAAACCCCTCTCCTTCCTCCTTCCTCCTTTTTCTTTTCCCTTGTCCCCATCTCTCCTCATCCTCTCCTTTGCTTTTTAAATTGCATAACCCAAGCATGATGATGAAGTACCAGAGAGGATAGAAATGCAGAAGTAATAATTGATACTGCAGGGTGTTGGAATCTAGGAACGAGAAGACAGTTGGAAGGATGAACTTCAGTAGACACTGTCATGCACTTCCCCAAAGCAAACGTGTTGAAGTAGATAAATAAAGTATATAAAGGAAGGAGGAAGGAGATAGTGTGGTAGTTGAGAGACTTGGTGGCTTTTATTGTAACTAAAGTATGAGATAACTTCATATGCCAAGGGAAATAATGGACAAAAGGAGCTGAGAGTGGTAACCATGAGGAAATAAAAGAATCCATGACTGGTTTGAGAACTTGAGAAAAGACTGGAATCTTCAGCAGTCTAATTCTTTTACTCTGCATTTTCCTTGACCTCATTTATCTGTATGAAGAAGTTGAATTGCATTGTGACATTGGCTATGTGTGCATGGGCATACTTCAGTGGTGGAGTGTGTGCTCTGCATGCACAGGGCCCTAGGTTCAGTCCTTATTATGTGCATGTATATGCACATGCATACCTCCACATGTGTGCACAATGACAAGGCCTTAGTTATGTCATTGGAATGGGTTGTTGGAGGGTAAGTGCATGTATTGTTTGTATAGGTGAATTAACACTTGTGTGCACATTATGAGCTGTACTTTGAAGTTGCCCAGGATAGTGTCAAGGTTTTCCTTGTTGAGATAGAGGGATCTCAGAGCTTCAGCACACTCAATGTTGAGAGTGAAGACAAAATGTGTTAAGTGAGGAAGGTTGGGGCTAGTGTGGCTAGATAATGCTGAAAGAGAAGGGAGGTTTTGCAAATGTTGATAGAGTCTAGAAGCAATAATGGGGACACTAGAATACCGACTCGGCATCTCCAGTTGTATGTGGAGTGTTGGAGAAAGTGTCATATTTGTTTGAATATTTGTAGAGCAAGTAATGTTCTAGCAAACAAGTTTCCTTTGTACTATTAGTGGCCAGGAGGCAGAAGACACTGGGTCTTTAAAATGAGAGCATGTGGACTTGAGGGAGAACGGGAAGACAGGAGCAGGGTGGTAGATGGGCTTGAAGCTGTATTGGGAAGGTGAGGTTGGGCAAGGTGATAGGAGATCTAGGGTCAGCAGTGTGTGCAAGACTTAGGTTTACAGTGGGGCACAGCACCTCACTAAAGTCAGCTGGCTTTTGCATCACTGGGCTAACGGCCATTGCTTATTGTACCAAGCAATGTCACCATTTGGGTTACTAGTTTCAAGGCTCACTCTGATGGGGCTCCTGTGAAACACACGATGATGGAATGCAGTCAATATTTGTTTAAGTCTGAATGAGAGAAAAAGCATATTACTTGTGGGAAAATTACCAAAATGTAAGTCATTTGAAAGTAATTCAAAAAATAAAAAACATATGGCTTGGCAATGAAAAACTAGTGAAACAGAAAAACTGGTGCATGTGGAAGTGCGAGCAAATCCACCAGGGGTCAGTGTGACTCCATACTTGCCACGCAGGAGTGGCTCCTGGAACTTGGTACTTGTGGGGTTGGTGCCCTGCAGCTCTTTTCCTGCTTCTATTTCTTTCTTGAAGTTAATTTTATCATTTTTTTCCCCCTGTTCATTTTAGGTACAGTTGTTTATCACCACAGCAGATAAAGCAAATGCCTGTTCCTAAGCTGGCTGCTGCCGACTGTCTGGTTGTTACATGGGTGACCAACAGGCAGAAGCACCTGTGTTTTGTGAAGGAGGAACTCTATCCTTCATGGTCTGTGGAAGTCGTTGCAGAATGGTATTGGGTAAAAGTGAGTTCAGAAGTTAGCTCATTTGTTAACACAGTGTCACATACTGCTCACGGGAAGACACCGGCTGTTCTCGCGGCATCCACATCCCTGGTATCCTCATCGGGCTCTGATGAGAACTTTCTGTGCTTTGTGTCTGAATACCTATCTTCCTGTTCTCAAGGTGTTAGTCTCTTTATCCTCTGTCTCTGCAGTAGGGCCCCAAACTGCTGGAAATCAGGGAGAGGTCAGAATGAAGTTATAAAAAGCTCTAGTTGATTAAAAAATTTTTTGTGCGCTTGAGTGTGTGCACGTGCGTGTGCACCCATGTGATATCTGTAGTTTAATGAACAAGCAGGAATTTTGGGGCTGTCTTACCTTCACTGTCTTCTCCACACACCAACAGTTTCATTGCCCTTTGCATTACCCATCTCTATCCCCTGTTTGTGTGGATGAGAGCAGAGAAAGGCCACTGTAGAGTATATGAGAAGATTCAGGAACCAAGAACCTTTTGTTCTCTCTCTCTCTCTTTTTTTTCCAGAGCTGAGGATGGAACCCAGGGTCTTGTGCTTGCTAGGCAAGCGCTCTATCACTGAACTAAATCCCCAACCCCTTGTTTTCTTTTTTTGTTGTTGTTTGCTTTTTCCCCTTTGAGACAGGGTCTCCTGTAATCCACACTGCCTTGAACTTGCTATGTAGATGAGACTGACCTTGAACCTATGTAATCATGTTTAGCTACCTTCTAGGCTCTCAGTCTCTGTTTTATTTTAGTTTGTAGATAGAATCCTGCTTAGTTGTCATCCTGGAATTTATAGTGCCAAGAGCCAGTCTCTGCACCAGGTCTTTTCTACGCCATTACCTCCCCACTTTCTTTCCTTACTAAATTGTGACTCTGGCGGTCTGCCATCTCAACTATAGGAGGCTTTATTTGTAACTACTTAGTCACGTGGTTAGTGATCAGTGAATGTTATTTGAGTGAATTAATGACTGAATTAACAACGGCCTGGTTTCCTGGAACAAGTGATCGTAAAAAAGTAGACATTGTTTTATGTGTGAGATGATAATCCAATATATTTAAAATATCCATATTATGGGGCTGAAGAGATGGCTCAGTGGTTAAGAGCACTTCTAGAGGTCCTGAGTTCAATTCCCAGCAACCACATGGTGGCTCACAACCGTCTACAATAGAGATGTGGTGCCCTCTTCTGGTCCGCAGGCTGAACACGCACTATATACATAATAAATAGGTAAATCTTAAAAAAGAGAAAAAATTATAAAAAACAAACAAACAAAAATATCCATGTTATGTGAGTTTTAAACATTCTTTGTAGCTACATTGTCCAGTATGGTAGTCACTGTGATGTGTAGCTCTCTAGAGCTTGACTGTGCCCTTCAAATCGAGAGGTACCGACTGTTGAGTGTTACATATATGTTGGACTTGAAAGACCCACTATGGAGGAAAGAATGTCATATATTATGACACATTTTAAAATTGATTGCATGTGAAGATACTGTTTTAGACATGCTAGATTAAATGCAATTAAAATTAATTACTTTGCATTTCTTTTTTTTTAAACTTCTTTCTAATGTTACCACTGGAGAATTTAAAATTATATATGTGGTTTGCATTTTTGGCTCATATTATATTTTTTATTGGACAATCCTAGCCTGGAGGTTTAACAACTTCTCTTTTTTGCTGGAAACTGTATAATGACAGAAAAAAAAATTGCTTTCCTTGGTTCCTTCCTTTCAGATCACACATTCAGGGGAGTTTGTGTTCCCATTGGATTCTCCACACAAAAAACCTTATGAATGTCTTGTACTGGGGAGAGTTCGAGGAAAAGCTGCTTTAGCATTACGGTAAGAAAAGTGATAATAAATAAAAATTTATACTAACTTTTGTTTTATCAAGAGTATAGTAGTTAATATGAAAAATGACATTCTAAAAATGTTTGAATTTTTAAATTGATTGTTCTCATTGATTCTATCTTTGAATTTATTTATTTATTTAATTTTTTTAAAAGCTTTTTTTTTTTTTTAAAGCTTTATTTTTATTTATTATGCATACAGTGTTCTGTCTGCATGTATGCCTGCAGGCCAGAAGATGGCACCAGATCTCATTACAGATGGTTGTGAGCCACCATGTGGTTGCTGGGAACTGAACTCAGGACCTCTGGAAGAGGTGCTCTTAACCTCTCTCCAGCCCCTGAATTTATTTATTAACAGAATTAATTACTATTTAAAAGAGAAAAAATGATGCAACTGTAGCGTATAATTAACAATGAGCCTTTAAATAATAGTTTGCTCTCTTGTTCTGTTTCACTTAGGAACACAGATGTAGAAGTGCCCCCTGTTCCAGATCAGAAACTGATTGTCAGTGTACCCTGTGTTCTCCACTCACATAAGCCACCTCTGGCTGGTATGTGTCTGTAAAACAGAACTGTTAGAATTTGGGAGATATTCAAAGAAGGATTGAATTTAGTATTTAAGGTGTCTGTTGGTTTGTGTATGAGATCTTTGTTTAATTGTAGTTGGAGTTTTCCTGCCTGTCCCAGTCAGGACAAATCTCTCTTATCCGCCAGTCCCACAGTCGCTCAGACCCAACCAAGAAAGCACACAAAAACTTACATTGTTTACAAACTGTATGGCCGTGGCAGGCTGCTTGTTATCTACCTTTTCTATCTTAAATTAACCCATTTCTGTTAGTCTATACTTTGCCACATGGCTTGTGGCTTACCAGTGTCTTTACATGTTGCTTCTCATGGCGGCGGCTGGCGGTGTCTCCCCAACCTTCTACTTCCCAGAATTCTCTTCTCTCTTGTCCCGCCTATACTTCCTGCCTGGCCACTGGCCAATCAGAACTTTATTTACACAGAGCGATATCCACAGCACTTCCCCTTTTCTTTTTTTTTTTTAAGGAAGGTTTTAACTTTTACATAGTACAATTACATATAACAAAACAATTATCAAGCAAGAATTACAGTTACAATATTAAAGAAGATATCCTATCTATCTTATATTTGTGAGTCCAAGGTTTTATATCTAACTTATCTTTTATCATAACTGAAGAAATTATAACTATCTAGTCTTCAACCACATCAAAGACCTCAGAAGGATATAATATTACCTGAGAACCGGGAGAAGGATGTAAGCATTTTTCAGGAGTCTTGCAAGAGTAGACAGAGACAGCTGGCAGCCTGGAAAGCCACCTAATGCTCCTTTGTAAAGTTGGGGCATTTGTCTTCAGCCTACAGGACTAGAGTCTCTTGGTCACTTTTCTCAGTGTCCTGTAGAATGTCTGGCAGTTTTCTCTGTGAAGCAGGAACCTGAAGGACCATTTTGTCAAGCAAAGTTTAGTGGTCACCTTTCTTTGGGTCCTGTACGTCCAGTTGATCAAGCAGTCCAGGCAAGAACAGTTTCTTGCCCAAATGGCTATTTTTGCCAAGGTGAAGATAAGATATGAAGTGTCTTCAATGCCCATCCTCCTCTCTGAAGTAAATTGGTGCTGCCAGGAGCAGACATGTCTCACTGTCCAGAAAGTCTAAATTTTAAAAATATTTTAAATGCCATATTCTGAAGGTCTTTGAAGTATTTGAAGATTACCTGTCTATCTGAAATATCTCTGTGTATACCTAGAAGACTTAACTAACATGGCTACGAGTATGATTATCATAGATGACTAATTATTAATCTATTTTTAATTATCCATTATAATTTAAAGGAGCTATACAAACATTATACCTTAAACATGAGTAGAAATATGTACACAGTATAACAAAATTAACTTTAAATTTGTATCAATAGACTAAAATCTATACCAATGTAAAACATTTTAAACAAGTTGTTGCTCTTTAGAAGTAAGTTCCTTAATCTACCCTTTCATCCTATTATATCTGTATCATATCCCCTTTTCTTCCTTAGAAAGAGATCTCATTTATAATCAAACTGCTTTAAAGAAAAATATTGGTTTTTCTCTGTCCCACACCAGAGGGCTCTTCTGATTTGGGACATAAGAATCTCTTAACCTTTTCTTTTAGCAATATGTCTGGGTTTAGAGAAGGAGTGAGCCAATTTCATCTCCAAAGCCAGCTTGATAATTTTGGGAATGTGGGCGTAGTTTCTCTTACTACTTCCTGCTGGAAGGGGGCGCTGTATCTTATGGGGACACAAAGAAAATTTTAGGATTATGGAGTAGTCCATTAGGGTGAACCTCTGAGCCAGTTGCCTTGAAAGCATTCTGGATGTTGGATCATCTGGGCCATGGTGTCATCAGAGACCTTTCAGGTGGTCTTGGCTGATCAAACCTGATGTATCTTAATCTGGAATAAATCCACAACCTCTGGCTTTCTGTGGAAACAAAAGCAGAGACTCTTTTCCAAAGCAACATTTCCTTATATCCAAATTTTGAAGTCAAGGTACCTTTAAAATTTACATATTTATTTAACTCAACAGCTTTTACAATCAAATCTTTTTTTGCAGTTAAAAATCCCAAAGACAAGACAAACCAGATTCTCTGTGTAATATCCATCTTTGTAAGACTGAAACACTGCTGTGGCTGCTGGCTCCACCCACCTCAGCTTTCCAACATGGCGGTGGTACAGTTTACCACTAGCTCTGGGTCTGGAGCCATGTGCACCATCAACTATCAGAAGCAGTTCTATCAAAGCAGCTCATAGCCCAGAAACTTTTTTTTTTTTTTAACTAGCAAAGGCTAAATACACCACACAACAGAGTAAAGTGCTGCTTGTAGACTCCTTATTCCCGCCGCACTGCAGATCAGACGCACACGCCAGGAACCCGCCATAGTAGCTCAAACCAGCAGGCTGCCGCTACCTTGAGAAAGACAACTAGGAAGCTGTTTTTAGCTCCTGTTTAGAATCTTTTTTCTCAGGTTTTAGGTGGAAATTCTTGCCAACACGTTGGACGCCATTTGTAGTTAGAGTATTCCTGCCTGTCCCAGTCAGGACAAATCTCTCTTATCCGCCAGTCCCACAGTCGCTCAGACCCAACCAAGAAAGCACACAAAAACTTACATTGTTTACAAACTGTATGGCCGTGGCAGGCTGCTTGTTATCTACCTTTTCTATCTTAAATTAACCCATTTCTGTTAGTCTATACTTTGCCACATGGCTTGTGGCTTACCAGTGTCTTTACATGTTGCTTCTCATGGCGGCGGCTGGCGGTGTCTCCCCAACCTTCTACTTCCCAGAATTCTCTTCTCTCTTGTCCCGCCTATACTTCCTGCCTGGCCACTGGCCAATCAGAACTTTATTTACACAGAGCGATATCCACAGCATTTAATATTGTGAAATGCTGTAGAAAATTCATTGCAGAACTTATGAAACAGAGCACATTAGTTTATACTACCTCAACCATCCTTTAGCATCAGTTCCCAGGTTTTCTTTACTGTCTTTGTAGTAGCCTTGGTGGATGAAGAATGTTGGGGCCTCACAGGATGTAGTGCAGTTGAGTGACCTTGCTTTGCCCTCATGTTTAGGATTCAGACCAGAAAACCCCTTACTTGTCCTCCAACTAGGAACCCAGCCGAACAGATGTCTAGGGTCCCCTGAACGTGGTACTTTTATGTCTCCTGAAGGCAGGCTACTGTTTTGCAGCATGGGAAGGCAGCTGCTGAGGCTGCAGTTTCCTCAAGCTGGGGTGCTCAGTGTGCACTCCTGATTCAGTGTCACTGAGCAGCAAAGACTAATGGCCAGTGTTGGCCTTGGGCATTGGCTCACAGGTGTGTGGATTCTGGCTCTGTTGCTCGGCAGATTACCCAGATCTTTTCCTTGCCACCCTCATTTTCAGAGTGAGTAATGATATCTAATACTGCAAAGTGATAAGGATTGCTCACACTGCTTACAATGTGATTAAAAGTCAGTAAATGCTCAACTTTTTTCAAGTGAGAGTTTAAAGACTTACTCATGGAAGTCCTTGAGAGCCTGAATTTGGTATTCCAAGTTTATTTGTTAGATCACTTCTTCAGGAAGATATTTTACTAATTTGATCATTACTATTTAAAAACTATGGGGCAATTATCAATTTTACTTTTGCAGAATATAGTTTGTGGGCTAGGAAACGAAAACAAAAGAAAGTAAACTTAGGGGAGCTGGAGAGGTGGCTCAGGGGGTAAGAGTGCTTGCTCAGGAAGTATGAGTTCAAATCCCTAGCATTCATGTAAAAAGCCAGGCATGGCTGTGTGTGCCTGCAGCCCCATCATTAGGGGCAGAGATAGGCGCTTCACTGAGAGCTCACTGGTCAGCCAGGCCTGCCAGATGGTGTGCCTCCAGTGCAATGAGAGAGTCAGGTTCAAGGGACTAAGGCAGAGAGCCATGAAGGAGGCACTACTCGGACCTTGGCAAGTGCACTCTGGTACTTACATGCGCAGTGTTTGTACCACACCTGTATAACACAGATACACACACTGATATACAGCAAACAAAAGAAAGTGAACTCAAGGTTTCTGTTACCTTGAATAGCTTTGCAAAGCAGTCCTTACAGAACCTTTAATTTGAGAAATATTCAGATGTGTTTGACTCTTCTTTGGCTTAGAAGGATCCTCTGCAACCTCACACTTGGGACTCTAAATGCTAGTGCATTAGTTTGTGACCTAGATGAAAGTGAACTCTATTGATCCTTGAAAAAAAGATTATTTAACACCAGTTGTACTTTAATGAAATCTAATTTGTATACTTGAATTTTGTTTATCATTTGGTGTGTACCAAAGGTTAAGGTATAAGTCATTTGTTTTAGGGTTTATAGTTTGCTATAAAGATTTACAGAAAATCTAAGATATTTTTTAATCTGTCATTTAATTTGAAATAGAATAAAAATACATTTAAAGATTATTCTTAAGAGAAAAGATTTAAAGAGAGCGACTTAAAATTAGTCTTGCCCTGAACAGTCTATGAAGTGTTTCTGCTGTACTGCCAGTAGAGAGCAGTACGAACACATTTCAGAATCGAAAACATTTCAACTCAAACTTGTATTTGTGAGGAAAATCTGAATGACTCAATAGAGTTAACCTTCAAGCTTTGGCTACATAGTAATATACATGAAGTATTTGTAGTACTTCGTTTTTGAGTTCGTATTAGTTTAGTGTATGTATTTTAGCTATAGAGAGGTACAGGTTAAATATACATGAAGTATTTGTAGTACTTTGTTTTTGAGTTCATATTAGTTTAGTGTATGTATTTTAGCTATAGAGAGGTACAGGTTAAAGCCCTCAGAAAGTAACTCAGATTCCTGTGGTAAATTTTACAGTGAAATCATAATTCTGGGGGTTTGCATGATATATGGTATGTACATACTACTTAGAACTTTTCCTGTGAACCTTATTAAACTGTTTTATGTATACTCAAAACATGAAATGTTCTCTCTTGCTTCAAAACCTCAAAATATATCGTTTTAATTAAAAATTATTTTATATGTATGGGTGGTTTGTTTGCATGTTTGTCTGTGTACCATATGCATCCCAGATGCCCGCAGAGGCCAGAGGAGGTCATTGGATCCCCTGGAACTAGAGTTACAGATGGTTGTGAACCACCATGTGGGTGCTGGAAATCAAAACCTGCTCCTCAGTAGGAGCAGAGGATTTTTTCCCCCTTTTTCTTTGATTGAAAATAGATTCCCTTTTCATATAATACATCTCCACCATAGTTTCCCCTCCCTCAACTCCTTCCAGTTCCTCTCTAGCTTCCCTCACCTCCAGATCTACTCCTCTTCAGTCTCTCATCAGAAAAGAATAGGCATCCAATAGATAACCAAACATGACAAAATAAAATTCAATAATACAAAGCAAAAACTATCACACCGAAGTTGGACATAGCAACCCAATAGGAGGAAAAGAGCCCAAGAGCAGGCAAGAGTCAGAGACCCTCTTGTGCTCACAGATGTCTCTCCAGCCCCATCTTCAAGAGAACATCTTTACCGAAACCTAAGTAAACCCCCAATCTTATATCACTGTACCTTAGTTTATGTTAACTTCTAGAAAATAGAAGGGGGGGTGGTTTAGTACAAACTTATGTCACTATAGCTTAGCCCATGGTAACTTCTAGAAAATAGAAGGGGAGTTAGTGTTTTCTCCTTTAAATCTCCAGGGAAAGTTTTCTCTTTCAAGTTGTCCCATGTTTAATTCCATACTTTTGAAAGGAATAGAGTCTTATATGTCAACATCTAGAAACTTACCAAAGCCTAAATTTGAATTAGTTCAATTGCAGGCAATAACAGCTTTTAATTTCTCTTTGATTTGTGATAAATAAGAATATTACTCTTGGACAAAGAACAGTCTGATATTCAAAATGTTTTTAATAATAATATAACAATTTTATTAATCATTTGAGTTTCATATGATGTATTCATATTCACTTCCTCTCTCACCCCAGATCTATCCCTGCTATATTGTGTTTCTAACTTTACATTTGTTATCTCTTAAACCTTTCAGTTATTCCCAAAGGAGCCACGGGACTGGAGGTATAGCTCAGAGATGGAGTGCTTGCCTAACATGTATAGGTCCTGGGCTGGATCCTTCTTTCCCAAGGAAAAAAGAAAAATCCTGAAGAAGTCTTGCCATTCTTAGAATTGATAGGCTTCTTCTAAGGCCATCCCAACATAGAAGCTATGAACTGTATTCTACTTGCTAAAGTACTTTCTTCTTGCAACTATTTTTGTATACAATTCCTGTTATGTGGTTCGTAGAGCAACCAGAACATGATCAGGGTTAGAATGATTTAATTGTTTGTCCTCTAAGTGAATGAGCGCTTTTTAAGAACAAGTTGCCGTGGTTTTCCTTTCTCCCAGGCAGTGTGGACCACAGTTACTTAACTAATCTAAATGAAGTGTCTTCTCTCCAAACAAGATGGTTTTTCAGTGTTATAGTTATGAACATGTAAATAAGGGCTCCTTAACTGGAAATAGCATGGTGAAAGTTAGGCAAAGAACTGTAGTATAGGAATAGTCTTAGAACTTCCATGTTTCAGCTTTGGGGCTGTAGTAACAACTTTTGAATACTTCTGTATGTATACTCTTTGCTTAAATATTTCACTAAAGTATTTGCTAATACTAGACTCATAGTTTATCTTCAATTTCCAGGCAGATTGTCTTTATATTGTTTCTACAATTTTTTTTTTATAATTCATGGATTGCATTTATTAAAAAATAAAGTAAATTCATTCTCAGGAGACATGTGAGCAGTATTAGAAAACTGGAGAGTCCCGTAGGTGGCAGTTAAAGCTCCCATTTCTCATCTGCACATGAAAAGCAGTAAATCAGAACCAGTGCAGGTTGCAATGGTGCCACTCCCAAGCCTGCAGGTGCCGCTCCTTCGAGTTTCTGACTTGAATAGCAGAGCCAACCATGACATGCTTGACTCTGATTTGCTGTCTTTCTTAAAAACTGAATATCTTCTATGCTTCTCTGCTTTTTAAAAGGAAACTGATTTCTTTCTTAATATTGATTTTTTTTTCTTTTCTTTTTGGACAGAAGTACTGAAAGACTACATCAAGCCAGGTGGGCAGTGTTTGGAATTGTTTGCTCGAAATTTACAGCCAGGTTGGATGAGTTGGGGCAACGAGGTCCTCAAGTTCCAGCACGTGGATTATTTCATTGCTCTGGAGTCGGGCCACTGACTGTAGAAGTTGTGCTGCCCTTTACTCCGGCTCCTTCAGACTCACTTCTCTTTGTACCAGCCAGTGTGCTTAGACATGTTGACTTTATACCAATCAGTGTGCTTAGAAATGGACCTAGACTTTGGCTTTTCAACCAGTGATTGCCCTTCCTGTATTTTGAGACGAATTCTACTTCAGTTGCACTAATATTCCACACCATTCTGGATTCTTTACAATTAAAGAGGTAAGCAGTTAGTAGAAAGACCTGCCTCTACTACTGAACTAATTCAGAAAGCATGTACTGTGGACTCTAGGTCATGAACTGGTCTATGGATATTTTTTATTTGGTGGTATTAAAAAAATAAATGGGAGCCTCATTCCGGAAAGAATCAGAAAATATTACCCGAGTCCAGATGTCTGCACGTGTTTAACCATCAGAAACTCCAGCTCCATTGGAGCCTGTGTCCTTGGGTGGCATCAACTTGCAGTCCCCAGTGTAGCAGCTCAATTGGGAAAGGCCATGTGCTCTCTAGTCTCCCAGTGTGCAGCTTCTGCCATGCTGCTTCTGTGTGTTAGCTCTGTGGCTCCTATTTGGCCTGCATTTGCAGCCTCGGCTATATAAGAAAAAGTGCTGGCCAGGTAGTTGGTGTACGTATGTGCTGAACAGTTTGGACAGTTTGGAATATTTCCATTGCATTTAGGGTCACTGTTTAAGTACTTATTTATTTTTGCCTTTTTCTAGAAAACAACTTAAGATATTTCTTATAGGGTGTCAAGAAGTAAACACCGCTTATAGTTTGTGAAAAACTGTTTAGATTATAGATTTTACACAAATAAATATTTTTCTACCAAGGTATTTTTCTTTTTCATCTTCTTTTTTTTTTTTTTTTTTTTAGTGGTGAGGACTGAATCCAGGGCTCCACATATGGTATACAGATGTTTTGCCATTGAGCTAAACCTCTAGACTTGAAAATGCCTCTATCTATCTATCTATCTATCTATCTATCTATCTATCTATCTATCTATCTATCTATTCATTTTGGTTTATTGAGATAGGCCTTCTCTGTGTAACAGCTCTGGCTATTCTGGAACTTACTCTGTAGACTAGGATGGCCTTCAACTTACAGAGAGCTGCCTGTTCTGCCTTCCAAGTGCTGGGATTAAAGGTATGTGCCACCACTGCCTGGCTTCTAAAATGTTTTGATTGAAAGGATTCTTTGAAAAACATGTTGATGATATGTACTCAAAAATTATACACTTTTAATTGAAAAAAATTATATAATATATTCTAATCATGGTTTCCTCTCCCTAACTCCTCTCATATCCTCCTTTCCTCTTCATCTATCTAACTCCCTGCTCCTTTTTTTTTCTCTCTTTAAAAAACCAACAATAGAATTCACTGGTTTCCATTGTGGAGTGAGTTTTACATCATACATAGTTGTCCACATTATGGCCCTTTGCAATGTGTCCCTTCCTTCCATCTTGATCCTTGGCAAACAGTGATTTGTTTTCTCACATTAGTTTTTAGACATTTGTAGACATGGAATCATGTGGTGGAGAAACAGTGTGTCTGGTTTCTTTCACTTAGCGTTTAGGAAAAGCATTGGTACTGTTTATAAATTGCTCACTGTTTACTTAGGAAATGGTTAGACTGAAATTACTTTGACAAGCTTGTCTAGCTCACTACCAATCTCATCAGAAATTATTTTTGAGGTTTGTTCATCTTTTGAGGATGTAAGGCTAATATCAGAAAATTTTGTGTTTGTAGGCGTAGCCTGACTTGTTACTTAAATGGGAAAAGGCTTTACACTTGAAGCAAGCTTTTAAGGATTTCATTTGAAATTATTTGCAGCTTCATGTATTTATAGATTTTTTTTTGGTGTAGTTTGTGGAAGCATTTTATTATTAGCATGATTTTGGAATTTCTTTTTCATCATGAATATTGGTCCTGAAAGAGAAAGCTAATTTTTACTCAATGAGCCCTGCACTCAAGCAGGGGTTAAAGTGTTAGCTCTAACTCTTAAGTTGTCACCCCTGGGCCACATTACTAAGCTTCCTTATTAGGTCTTTGTGGATAAAGGGTGACTGCAGCGTCTACAGTGGCCTGCCCTCCATGCCCCATGAGAACAAGTGTGTAGCAAGGACACCGCACTTGCCATTGTTATCACTCAGTTTTAGCCAACTGACCTGATACACTTATTTTGAGATTGTTTTTCATAAAGGGATTTATATATTACTTTGTAACTTCTCAATGGGAGTGGTGGAGCATACCTAGATCACTAGCACTTGGGAGGGAATTGGAAATACAGTGTCATTTTCAGCTATTCAGTGAGTTCAAAACTAGCCTGGACTGTGGAAAACCCTCTCTAAAAACAAAATAAAAAAAAAAAATCAAACCTCAAAACATTAACAACAGTACAACCATCAATAACCAACTAACCCAGCAACACAAACAAGAAGGCTTCGTAACTTCTAAGAATTCTTTGGGCTTTCAGTGACCTGTCATAGTTTGTTTATAGGTTCAAGATCCTTCGGGGCTTTGTAATAACACCTGTGTTGAAGCTGGGTGTTGTGGCACACACCTTCACTCCCAGCACTCAAGAGGCAGAGGCAGGAGGATCTCTGGGTTCAAGGTCAGCCTGGTCTACAAATGAGTTCCAGGACAGCCAGGGCTACACAGAGAAACCCTATCTTGCAAAACCAACCAGCTAACCAACCAAAACAACCTGGGCTGAAGGGTGGCGCTAACATTAACTGAATGTATGTATGGTTTTCCTCTGTCGTGCTTCTTCATGTTTACTGTGTCTCCTCCTTCCATAGCTCTGAGAGATAGCGACTGTCTGCAGTTGTTGGCTGGCAGAAGTAAAGCTGAGGGGACCATTGTATCTATAAACCCAGAATCAAGTAGAGGACAGATAGCCCATGCCGTAGTCCATGTAAGAGCACTGAAAACCAAGCAAATGACCAAGGATGTCTGAAATGGTTTCATTGCCTCTGCAGCTGTGAAGTTTCGTTTGATTTTGGACTCAGAAGAGACTGTAGATTCACGGTTGATTGTAAGCCACCCACATGAAACTTCCCTACTAACTCAAGAAACTCAGGTCCTGGATGTCCTGGCTTTTCTTTGGATTCTTAGACTCCCTGTAGGCTTCATTGGAGTAGTTAACCACCTTTTAGGAAATCATCCAGCCTCTCCCTGCCCCCCTGTGTGTGTGTACACGTGCATGTGCACTTGCACATGGAGACCAGACCAACCTTGGCCTTTGTTTCTTAGGTGCCCTCTTCCTCTTCTTGTGATAGGGTCTCTCACTGGCCTAAAAATCACCAAGTAGGCTAGACTGACTGGCCAGCAAGCTCCAGGGATTCACCTGGTCTGCCTTCCCAGTGCTTGGATTATAAACATGTGCCACTGTGCCCAGCATTTTTTTTATGTGCATTTGGGGGTATAGAACTCAGGCCCTCATACCTGTAAGGCAAACATTTTACTTGCTTGGTTGTTGTTTTGGTCTTTTGAGACTGGGTCTTACTCTGTCGTCCAGGTTAGTTTCCAACTTCTGGCAAGCCCTCTGGCTCTGCCCCTGAGTGCTGACATCAGAGGTGTACACCACCACACCCCACTTAGATCTTCTTTACCACGATCCTTTATCTTACACATTTTCCCTTCCCTTTTTTCCTGTATTCACTTAACTTTTAAAACTATCTTGGACACCGTTGTCAGTTGCACTTTGTACATAAAATGATCATTTCAGCAAGTGCATTCAGCTTAGTCGGAGGCCAGCCTGACTAGATTTGAATACCAGTTGGTATTTAGTCATAGCAAGTTAGGCCTGAGTCTCCCCATTCCCAGACATGAACAATAGTGTTACCTCAGAGGAACTATAAGAGCTGACTAAAATACGTAAAAGGCACTGGCAATAGTGCTTGGAGTATTGCTAAGCATTCTGCACTGAGCATCCCTTACCCATTTCTCATCATTAAACCTAAGAAGCTATTACAATCTGGACTGAAACTCAGGAACTTACTGTATCCCTCTAAGCCTTCTATGGAGTTTTCTCCTAAATCTTTTGTTTGTTTCTGTGCACCAGATATCCTGTATCAGACTTGACTTTCTGCAGCGGAATCTTTGAAATCTCTGTTTCCACTGTGGTTCTGCCTTAAAAACAAAACAGCGTTACACATGGCTTGAGACAGGCTTAGCTGTTGCCCCGGCTCTGCCCTCACTGGGAGCTTTATCTACTCCGTCCCATCCCGGTTCTCAAACTCATCCTCCCTAGGTTCCCAAGTCTGCCTTTTCAAGTTTCCCACTCTAGAGACCATCTTGTGAGACAGACACTCACCGTGCAGTCCAGATTGGCCTTGAACTTTCCTACTACCTTGGGTTACAGGCGCTACCACACCCAGCTCTAGACATACATCCTGGAAGGATTTTTAGTTACAGGAACACATTAGGTTAGGTTTTTCAAAATATTGTAACCATTTCAAAGGGCCTTATCTGTGATTTTTTTCTTTTTTCAGTTTTTAAAAAGTATTATTTCTGTGTATATGTGTGTTTTGTCTGTATTACATCTGTGCATCACGGGTGTGCCTGATGCCTGCAGAGACCCAAAGAATCATTGGATCCTCTGGAGTTACAGATGGATGTGAGCCACCATGTGAGTGTTAGAAATTGAACTCAGGTCCTTTAGAAGAGCAGGTGCTCCTGAGCCCTGGGCCTCACATTCTTTGAAGATGCTGCTACTTCACCTCTCTCTCTCTTTTTTTTTCCTCATGTACCTCTGGCCTATCACATCCCGGAAGTCCCAGAGCGCTGTGTGCCTAGTTCCCTGCTTACTAGTCATCTTGCTTTATCCTCAGTAAATGCTTGCGGAGATATAGCCCAAGTGAGGGCGGAGTAGGTCCTCAGGCTGATTTGTATGGCTAGAGGCTTAAGACTTGAATTCTGTTTGGGTTCCTGACTGTCGTACTTGATGTCGTACCCATTTGCCTATTTGTTTTCCTTTTCCATTTTTAAAATTCGCGTTCGAGTGGCTTGCTTGCCTGCATGGATGTGTACCACACATGCGCTTGGTGTCAGCAAAGGCCAGAGGAGGTTGTTGGATCCCCAAGAACTGGAGTTACAGGTGGTTGAGTGCTGGAAGTTGAGCAGCAAGTATTCTTAACCACGGAACCTTCTCTCTATCCCTGAACCCGAGATTTTAAAAGCGACAGTCTCATCAGAGGGCTCCCTGGGTAGCCTGGGGTGTGTTTAGAATGTTTCCTAAATTAACACAGAAACATACCTTTTTCAGTATGTCATAGCATCGGTCTTCGTAGTTCCTGACACAATGTTTCTTGTTAAATTTAACAGGTGAACTGATAACTTGAGAAAGATTTAAAATCTAATGGGCTGCTAAATGTTTTGACTAAGCCATTAACATTACCATGAGGTTGTACTTATCCACACAGTCACATTTTGAGGACGTTATAAATAACACTGAGTACAGATAGTTAAAGGGGGAGATTCCATAACCTAAGGATGCTAAAAGTGACTGATGTTGTCCGTTATCTTTGTCTGGATGTATGAACCAACTCAAAACTCCACATTCTGTTACCAGTCTAATCCAGTTTAATAACAAGCCGGAACTTTCATGCTTTTAACTGCTGAGGCTGAATCGCCAGCCAGCCCTTTGATGGTTATTTTTGATGGTATACTTCATTGGACTGAGAGTGTCTTAAGGGAGTAGTAAATCATACATCTTATGTACCTGAGAATGTTTCCAGGGAGTATTAACCTAGGGAGGAAACTTGCCCTGCATGTGGGTGGCTCCGTCTGATATGCTAGTGGCCCAGGTGAAAGAACAGGGGGAAGAGGAAAAAGCCAGTTAGCACAACCACACTTCTGTTCTTTGGCTCTCATGATGTAAACTGCACAGCTTTGCCATGCCCTCCCCATGCCACCACTTCTGAAAAACACTTCTGAAAAACAAAATTGAGCGTTCCTCCCTTTAAATTGTTTATGTCAGATGCGCTGTCATGGCGATGAGAAAGCTAAAATGGTCTCCTGGTACCTTCAGGGACTTGTAGCCAACTCGACTCTCCAAGTTGTTATTTATATTGTGACAGTAGCATCACAGACCAATTCACAGGTGCGCTTTTCCTGCAGTGGAGAAGTAGCAGCCTCAGGACATGCTATTTCTCCTTTTAGAATCTGGTCTTCGCCTGCCTTTCCCAGCACCAGTTTGCTTTAATGTACTTGGTATTTTGCTTCTGGGTGATCTTTGCATTTGCTCTTGAGTCTGTTTATCTGCATTTGGTGAATTGCTGTATCCTGGGTCATTACCTATATGAGACAGGGAGAAAGAGGAGCCCCCAGGGACGCCTTTAGAACAGACCAGGTCATTTTTCTCTCTTCCCAGTAGATAATGGGAGGTAGGACCAGTTTTCAGTAGCCTCTTATCCTGATGCACGGCAGCCCAGTTTGCCATGCCAAAGTATGCTTTGGATTGAGTTGATTTTAAGCTGGAGGCTGAGAAGCCGAAACAAGACAGGGCTTCCCCCTGCCTTGACCTCATCTGTTAAAAAGCAGGACATGAGTTCACATAGAGGGTGGTCCCTTCTCTACAGGGAAAGACAAGATTGAAGTTCATCACCAACCTGAGGGTACTTTCTATCCTTATCAGCCTGAGGGCTCCAGAGGAACCCCCAAACAACACTGGCACCACCTTCCTACCATTAGCACCGGCTTCTTCACATGTCCTGGGGTAGACAATGTGGGTCCTTTTCCTTTGTTTTAGCTTTTCTCTGGTTTTTTATTCTCTGTTGAAGTTACTTTTCTAAGCCAGATTGCTAAGCCACTGTGGGAATTTCTTATTCCCATGAGCATTTGAAATACACATGCTAATAAGCTTCTGTTTGTTTTTCGCTTGCTAATCTGTCTTTTATTACAGAGGCCCCAGCCAAGACTTTATACAGATGGAGGGAACATATTTCCCCCTCCATCATACCACATTGAAACTGCCAATATATAATGACCGAATGAGCAGACTTTTGGCCTTACTGTATCTTTGGACTTAACTGAATAGACATGACTCGTGCAAGGAATTATTACTATGTCTCACTGTTGTGGAATATTTGTTTATGCAAAGATGTGGTGCTTTTGTTTATGTTGTGGAATATTTGTTTAACTATGTAAAGATGTGTTGCATTTGTTTAACTATGCAAAGATGTGTTGCTTTTGTTTATGTTGTGGAATATTTGTTTAACTATGTAAAGATGTGTTGCTGTTTCACCTTGCCTGACTAAGGCACCTGATTGATCTAATAAAAAGCTGAATGGCCAATAGTGGGGGAGGAGGTATAGGCAGGACTTCTGGGCAGGGAGAGTAAGCAGGAGAAGGAATTTAGGGTCAAGGAACAGAGAAAAGGAGACAACACAGAGATGTCAGGGGCCAGCCAGCCAGATGTGGAGGCAGCAGGAACATAGGACAAACAGAATGAAAGAAAGGTAAAAAGCCCTGGGGCAAAAATGTAGATGAATAGAAACAAGTTAAATTAAGTTAAAAGAGCTAGTGGGACAAGCCTAAGCTAAGTCTGAGCATTTATAATTAATAAGTCTGCATGTCTTTATTTGGGAGCTGGTTGGTGGCTCAAAGAGAATTCCAACTACATCTGACGGTGCAGCAGAGCCCGACCCAGAGCTGTGGAGCAGAGTGTAGCTATCACTAAGTAAGATGGGAGATGGAGGGCCAGAACTGTGCCTTGATTGACTTCTGTCTATTTTCCAATTCACACTAGTGGTTGTGATGTTGCTAAGGACACTAGGCAGCTAGAATGTGCTGGTTCCAAAAAGTTATAAAGTCACACCATCCTTTAGACTGTAAGCTCTAAAACATTGAGATATGAATGCGTAAGATTTTGCCAATTTAATAAAACGATACTAAATTTACTGGTGAATTAAAGTCTTGCTTTCTATATTATCCATTTAACATAAATGTGTGGTTTTTGAGTTTTAATTTATGTGTATATCGATGAAGTCACCGTTTCATAAGAGATAATAAACAACTTAATTCAGTTATAGAGTACTCATTGAAACCTGAATTTTATAATGGACCTTTATAGCCCATCTCTCCTTAATCACTCTCATTCCATTCTCAGATCTGCTTCCTTTCCTTATGTACATTTTAAGAACTTTACGGAGATGAAGTCATGCATCACATACTTTTTTTTTTTTTTTTTTTGTCTTTTATCACTGAGTATAATTATTCTGAGATTTTTCCATTGTGTGGTTTGGTGGACAGTATTGAATTATATGGGTAAACCAGATTTCATTCATTTCTTGGTAGTTTTCTGTTGCTGATAAAACAAATAACCACAACCATGATGGCTTACACTTGTTCCCATTGTTCAATTTTCTTAGGTCCGCTTCAAGCGGTCAGACTAGTTTATTATTTGTGGTGGTAGCTGGGCTGGGCTTTTTCCTGAAGGCTGTTGGGAGGAATGCCATCTTAAAAACCTCACTCTGGTGGAGCAGAATTCAGCACTGCTCCCTGCGGCCTGTTGCATGGGCAGTTGCCTGGGAGTCTCTCGTAGTACCTAGAAGCTTCTGTCTAGTCCTTGCACTTGGTCCTCTAGCTTCAAAGCCATAATAGCACACAGTCTCTTTTACCTTTTATTTATTTATTTTTTAAACTGGGGACTGAACTTGCTAGGCAAGTGCTCTACCACTGAATTACCCCCCCCCCCCCCCCCCCAAAAAAAAAAAAAGAAAAGAAAAGAAAAGAAAATTGAGATGGTTTCACTGAGTTGCCCAGGCAGGCCTTGATGTTTGCAATCCTTTTGCCTCAGCCTCCTGAGTGGCTGAAATTAAAGGCTTGAATTAGCAGGCTTGCTCCTTTTTATTCTTTGAATCTGATATTTATTTATGCCACCTTAAAAAAATTCACTGCTTTTAGTGGGGTTGTGATTAGATTTGAGCCACCCACATAATATATTTGGTTTTTTGAGACACGGTTTCTCTGTGTCCTTTCCTAGAACTCACTCTAGTCTAGGCTGGCTTAAGTATATTCTTAGATTTTATTTGCTGATATTTTGTTGAGAATTTTAAAATCTTTTTTCTTGAGAATTTCATACATGCATACAATGAAACATGATCATATGTACTCTCCATGTCCCCCACAATTCCTCATACCCCATCATACCTCCATTTCTATTTCATGTCTTCTTTTGATAATCTACCAAGTCCAGTTAGCGCTGCCCATCTATGTGTTCATGAGTGTGGGGCCATCCACTGGAACATGAGAAATCTACCAGTAGGCATGTCCCCCCAAAAGAGTGTTCCTCTCCCAGCCAATAGCTACTCAGTAAGTGGTGGGATCTACTTGACCTATGCTAGGAATTTGGCTGCTTTGGTCTCATGCAGGTCATCACAGCTACTGTGGATTCATGGGTGCAAGGGCCATGCCATGTTCAGAAGACAGCATTTCATGACACTTCTTCCATCCACCAGTTCTTCATTCTTTCCACCACTCCTGTGATGTTTCTGAGTGTTGGTGGTGGGGAGCTTAGTTTATATGTCCCATTCAGGGCTGAGTACTCAGTATCTCTCTCTCAACACCTTGGCCAGTTTCATGTTACTTCATTGATGGCTGCCTACTGCAAAAAGAAGCTTCTCTGACCAAGATTGGGAGCAGCCCTATTCTATGACCATAAACATAAGTACTTAGATGGCAGTTTGGCAGTATAACCGTGTGGGATGGCTAATCTTGGTTTCCAACCTGACATATCAGGGAAGAGGGAACCTAAGTTGAATTGCCTCTATTAGATTGGTCTGTGAGACATTGTCTTGATGAATAATTGATGTGGGAGGGCACTGCTGACTGTGGGCAGTGCCATCCCTGGACAGGTGGTCCTGGTTTGTCTAAGAAAACCAAGCAAGCGAGGGGGAGAAAACCAGTAATTAATGTTCCTCTGTGGCCAGTGCTTCAATTCCTGCCTCCCGGTTATTGCTTTCAGATTCCTGCCTCCCGGTTACTGCTTTCAGATTCCTGCCTCCCAGTTACTGCTTTCAGATTCCTGCCTTGGCTTCACTTGATAGTAGACCGTAATCTATATGCTAAACAAACCAACACTTCCTCCCCAAGTTGCCTTTGGTCCTGGTGTTTATCACAGCAACTGAAAGCAAACGAGAACACTGTTTAACAAAACAACAATAGTAGGTCCTAGTCCTAGGACCTATGACCTCCCTACCCAAGAGCTTTTGATCACGATTGCAGTGCAAGGCATGAAGCAGGACTCAAATCTGACCAGGATGAATTAGCTTTTCCATAATGCTTTGAGCCAGGGGGCACACCCGGCCTGGCAGGTCAGTATTGCAGCATGTATGAGTATCTTTTCTTAGTGTCCATAGCACCTTTCAGCACCACGGGAGCAAGCTAGCAGACAAGAAGTTTCCTTGTCAGCTCGAGATTGATTTCTGTATGTCCTGCAGTAGAGTATAATGTGTCTTCAGCAGGAGGGTCTTATGACATAGTCACAGCAGCCAACAAAGGGTAATGGCCATTGCCTGTATTGCTTTGGAGATCTTCAGGACCTCTCTGACCAACAACTCATAAGAAGGCATCCTATGCCTTGCACTGCCATTTTCCCTCAGTAACCCATATATTCTAGGAATTCCACGTAAGCTCTGCTTTGTTTAAAGTTGTACTTTGAAATTATCTTACTAGCTGGTGGATTTCCATAAGGCTTTTTCATACATCCTTAGTTTTGGTGAACTCACCTCCTTCCACTTTCTCTTTCTACTCCTGCCCACTCCATCTCTGCCTGCTGAATCCTTTAATTCCCCAGTAGTCTCTCTTCTTTCCTACTGTTTTCCCAATTATTTTTTTCTAACTTGCGTTGTGAAACTTGGGCTTAATCCCTTGCTTCATTGCCTGATATCCCTCACATTCCCATGTCCCTCTTGGCTCAAGCCTTTCCATTACCAGTATTCCACCACTTTATTGTTGATCTACCTGTAATCCAACATTTCCTCTTCTTGAACAATGTTCCCTGCCAGGGCTGGAGAGATGACTCAGCCGTTAAAGCTAGGCTCACAACCAAAAATATAACAATGTTCCTCCCTCAAGAGGCCCATTTTTAGTTTCATGGGTTCCCTTGTGCTCCAAGTTAAATATAAAACAAAAGATTTAGAGCTGGGATCCACATGTGAACGACTATTAAAGCATCAGTGTTTGCCTTTCTGGGCCTGGATTGTCTCACTCAATATAGTTTTGTTCAGTTCTATCCATTTACCTGCAAGTTTCATGATTTCCTTTTTCTTTACAGCCGGGGAATATTCCATTGTGTATATGTACCACATTTTTCTTATCCATTCACTTGTTGATGGGCATCAGGTTGTTTCCATTTTCTAGCTCCTATGAATAGATCAGCAATGAGCATGGATGTGTAAGTATCTCTGTAGAAGTGTGCTGGCTAGTTCTGTGTCAACTTGACACAAGCTAGAGTCATCTGAGAGGAGGGAACCTCAATTAAGAAAATATCTCCATAAGTTCAGGCTGTAAGCGAGCCTGTAGGGCATTATCTTAACTAATGATTGAGGGGGAAGGCCTAGCCCATCGTGGTTGGTGCTGTCCCTAGGCGGGTGGTTCTGGGTCAGAAAGCAGGCTGAGCAAGCCACGATGAGCAAGCTAGTAAGCAGTACTTCCCTCATGGCCTCTGTATCAGCTCCTGGCTCCAGGTTCCTACCCTGCTTGAGTTCCTGCCCTCACTAAAGCAGTGATGATGAACTGTTACATGGAACTGTGAGAGAAACAAATCCTTTCCTCTCTAAGCTGCTTTTGGGCATGGTGTTTCATCACAGCAATCATAACTCTTAACTAAGACAAGTAGGCTATAAAGTCTATTTGCTCTGTGCCTAGTAGTGGTATAGCTGGGCCATGTGGCATTTCTAGTTCTGTTTTTTTTTTTTTTTTTTTTTGAGCTGAAGATCAAACCAAAGGCAGTGTATAAGAATTTCCTCTTCATTGAAGATTTTAGAAATTTTATTTACTAATTTATGTAGTGTGTATATAAATGCCAGAATAAGCATGTAGCTGTCAGAGGACAATTTGTCTCCTTCCACCATGTAGGTCCTGGGGATCAAACTCAGGTCATCAGGCTTGGTAGCAATCACCTTTACACATTTAATCAACTCCTAGTTTAGGACTTTTGAAGCCTCTGGATCTCTCTGGACTGCCTGTCCATTTTTGGTCCCATGGTAATACTGCCTCATACCATGAGTTCAAAAATGTTCCTTTCTGTTCAGGTTTCTTGAAGAACTTATGTAAAGTTGGTGTCTATCAAGCCAGGAAGTATTTGGTAGAATTTATTAGGGTGATCTGTGCTTGGACCATGAACTTTTTGCAAGTTCTTAAATGACAAATTCAATTTAGTAGTTGATGGATTCTTTGAGTTTTCTGTTTTGTTTTGGAACATTTTGATAATTTGTGGTTTAGAAGGACAGACATTTCTTCCTCCCCATCTCTCCATGATTCTCTTTCTTTTGTGGTTACCTGGGCTAGAACCCAGAGCCCAATGCATGTTAGGCAAGTACTCTACTAGTGCATGATCTATTTCTTTAAAATTGTACAGTAATGGGTTTTGAACAGAAAATGGTTGAAAATATTGAAGTCTAGTTGACAAAATCCAATTTGTTTTTTTCTGCTATAGTTTGTGATTTTTTTATGTGAATAAAAAAATTTACAGCAGATTTGTTTTAGAGTAGAGTGCTTGTCTAGCATGCAGGAGGCCCTGGGTTCCATTCCAGTACTGTAAAAGAGAGAAAAGGAGAGAGAGAGAAGAGGGAGTTTTGTTCTTCTAAACCACAAATTATCAGTGTTCCAGAACAAAACAGAAAACTCAGAGAATCACTTAACTACTAAATTGAATTTGTCATTTAAGAGCATCTATAAAGTTCCATGCCCATGTGCAGAAGATAATAAACTTAAGGCCATTATAATTTTTTTCTTATTCTTAAGTCTTGGTAGTTTGACTCTAAAATATGGTTTGTTATCCATTGCTAATCATTTTTTGTATATGGTGTGATGTAAAGGTCTATGTTCATTTATTTCAAGTGCTAAACAGTTGATAAAAACACTAATTATTGATAAATGTTTTTTCTGATATTGAGCTCCTTTGTTAAAAAACACTACTGACAAAGATATACAAATCTGTTTGTGGATGCTCAGTTTTGTTCTACTAAATTACACATCTTCATTTGTGCTGGTTTCATAGTCTTGATTATTGTAGTTTTGTAGATCTTGAAATAATATCAAATCAATCTACAAATTTATTATTATTTTTAAAAAACATAGTATTTATTTAGTGTGTATCTGTATGTATGTGTGCACACATGTGCCACAGGGGGCATCTGGAAGTCAGAGGCCAACTTGCAGGAGTTTGTTCTCTCTTTCCATTATGTGAGTTCCAGGTATTGAACTGAAGTTGGCACATTTGGTGGCACAGGTCCTATGCACTGTGATGTATGCCGAGAGTTTGCCTAATGTAGCTCTCCTCATTCATATGTCATATCTTGGGTGGCAGTAAGCATCCGAAGATGATTCACATGTCTCTTCCTCACCCCTAACTGCCTGCTGTAAATTCTCCCACCTTAGGAAGAGGGTACCAAGAAAGACAGGAGGAAAATAGGATGATGGGAAAGGGAATATGGGAAAGAAAAAGAGGCTGAAATTTCTGAAGCCGTGTAAAGAAGATGCTGAAGCCAAGCATTGTGGTGCACACCTGTGATCCTGCACGTGGGAGAGTGTGGTCAAAGGGTTTCAGGCTCCAGGGTCAATCTGGACTCAAAAGGGGACTGTGAAGGAGGAAACACATGTTAAACAAAGAGATTATCAACTGTGTCAGTTCTGCACGGACATGGAATAAGATGATTGCCCATCAGGTTTGGCAAAGGAGAACTTACTGATCGGTTCGATGGGTGCTATAAAAGCCTAACAGGAGTGAGTTAAAGATGTGATGAAGGGGAAGAGGGTGGAGAGGGTAACCAAATAACATTTTAATGGAATATTTTGTAAAGGACAGCAGAGAAGTGAGGCCAGAAGCAGAGAGCTAATGAGTGAATGGGTCAGCTGCTCATTCACCAGGCGAGCACACCTTTAACATGCTTTACTACAGGAGCTGTGTAAGTGCTGTTGTGTAACAGTAAGCTGCCTCAGTATCCGTGGCTTGTACTAACAAAATTTACCTCTTACTTTATGTGTTTGCAGCTGTGGCTTCCTAGTGATGGTTCTGCTTAAGACGGCATGTCAAACTCACTCACCGTGTGTGTCATTGATTCTGTGACTCTGGCTGAAGAAATAGCCACTCATATGATGTGCCCTTCTTGTGGCACAAGGTCATGGCAGAAAGAGATCTGGCTGAATCAAACAAATTTAATATTTTCACTTAGATAGGAACTAGGTCGTATTTTTATATATGCTGTTGGCTAAATAATCAACAGCCAAGTTCCATGCCAGTGCAGTGGGAAGAATGCCCTGCTTGGCAAGGGAAGTCAAATGGGACCCTCTTATAAAGAGGGAATAAATGTTTGTGAACAGTGTTAAAATGAACCACAGAATCTATCTATTCTGTTTTGTACAAATACAGTCATGTTTCTCATCTAGAAGCCCTTTCTCCACACATCATTGATCCTGGCATGCAGCCTAGCTTTGGCTGGGAATCAGCTCCTGAAATACAATGATAAATGAAGAATGACCATACATAATTCATATCAGTGATTTTTTAAACACAATTTATCAGTTTCTAATGCCACTGAAAATACAAAGCTTAATTCAAGATAGCTTTAAAGCTTATATTACTTTAGAACAGAGAGGAACATGGGGACCATCTAGTTCAACTGTTATAGCTGGTTTATGGGTTGAAGGCATAGTCCTTAATATGACAGTGTTTAGGGGTTGGACCTTTGGGAAGTGATTGATTTATGAGGGCTCTTGGCCTTATCAGTGAGTGGATAACATTATTGATAGGTTTATCATTTCTTCCTTCCCAAACTTCTCTCTGCCATGATATGAGCATCTTTGGTTAACCTTTCACTTTCCACCAGGATGCTTGGCTCCACGCCCAAATTGATGGGACCAAGGAACCACACTGAAATCTCTGAAACCTTGAGACAAAAATCTTTCCTCATTTCAGTTGATTTTATCAGTTATTTCATTTTCATAGCAATGAAAAGCTGACTAACAATCCAATTCCCTTTATTTGACAGGTAATGAAACTTGAGGCCAAACAAGGCAGCTTGACTTGTTCAAATCTCATGGGTAGGAAATATTAGACTATGTGGCTCAGGGAACTCATATCCGTCCTTCCCTTCTTCCAGAGAAAAGGAACTCAGGCTACAATGTAGTCCTCAGGGACACATAAGTAGACCTCAAGGGTAAACCCAGCATTTCAGATGGCTCTAAAGAGATTAGAAGTGGTTATTTCTAATTATGGTTTCTGAAGTGGTGATCTGTATTGGATGGCTCCCTCTCCAACTCTTTTTCCTTTTTCTCCCCATTTTCCTCTTTCCCCAACACGACTAGGAAAAAAGGACCAGCTCTATATACTCTTTCACTTAGGCAGGGGATCCTTGGTAAACCCATCAGACAATATAGTGGAATACAGAGGATGCACAAAGAGTCTAACCTTAGCTTAGGCAAAGAAGCTTTGCTCTTATACACATTCACCACTGTAGGGAAATCTTAGGATTTTAGGACCAGGAACAGACTCTTGTGGGTAGGGAAGGAGCTGTGTAATTAAGGGAAGAATTAAGAGTCTTGAGAATCTGTCAACTTTTCCATCTATAAATAAGAAATATAATTTGTTATTATATCATGCTATAACTTTAAATGGACTGATAAGCAGGCAGAGTTTTTGTCTCTGAGGACATGATGTTCTATGACCATTTCAGTAATGGAGAACATGTTTGCTCTCTTGGCATTCATGAAGTTTAGTAAGTTAAAGAATACAAAGAGGAAAGGAGAAGGAAAAACCTTCGATGATAAGAAGGTCAGACATTACTGTGCACAACACGTCTCAAGGTTGTTCTAGTCTGTTGTGTTTAACAGCACGGCTGAGCTCATACAGTTCCAGCTCCTTCTCTTCAGGATCTTTAGCTCCTGGTACAGAGCTTCACATGCAATAGGAACTCAGTCAGTCTGTGCTAATGTTAGATTGGAGACATCCGATTAAAGTTGAAGGTTAGTGTAGGGGGGTGTCTGTGATGGAGTCAATGGAAACTTTAGTCACCAAGTTTTAATATTGATAAAGCTTTGTGGTTTATGGATCTCGGCTATGTGCAGCATCTATTATTTCCTCACAATTCTAGGATGCAGAGAAACTCTCAGTTTTTTCACTCATAGGTTCAGAGAGTCCAGGAGGCTTGTCTGTTGTCTTACCTGGTATGGCAGTCAGGTCTCAAACCCAGTTCTTTTCCTCAAATACAAAACGAGTTTTCTACAAGGAGTATTCAGAGCTGCTGGAAGATTTAAAAAGACAGAAGATAAATTCACTGCTTTCATTAGAATGAACATGAACAATAGAAGAGAAAGCTTGGAAGTCAGGGACAGATGGATAGGACCCAGAGCCAACGGGTACTCACACTTTCTTTTTTATTTGAATTAAATTAATTAAAATTAGCACACAAGGCATTAGGTATGATAATATTTGTAGGGATTTTCTAGATGAACAGAACTGATTATATATATTATATGCATATACATATACAGAACTGATTATATATGTGTACATTATATACACATATATATTACACACACACCGGATATTCTAATAATGGGTGTCTCACACAGGCTGAGAATCCAGACTTGCTCAGTTCGTGAGACTGGATGTCTTGATGGTTCCAATCTCCTTTTGCCCTCCTCCCTTCCTCACTATCTCTTTTACCTCTTTTGATCTCTTTTCTAGTTTTTAAGCTTTACCTATGTTTACACCCTTTTATATACATTACAATCCAGAATTCAAATATGAGAGAAATCACGTTTTTTTTTCCCCTTTTAAAAAATTTGGGTTACCTCCTGTCTTAGTTACTTTTCTATTGTTCTGATAAGACACCATGACCAAGGCAACATATAGAAGAAAGAGCTTATTTGAGGGCTTACAGTGTCAAGGGATATGACCACGACCATCATGGTGGGGAACATGACAGCAGGTAGGCAGGCAGAGTATTGAAACAGTAGCTGAGAGCTTACATCTTGATCCATAAGCATGAAGCAGAGAGAGAGAGAGAGCTAGCCTGGAATGGTATAGACTATTGAAACCTCAAAGTCCACCCTCTGTGATACACCTCCTTCAACAGGGTCACATCTCCTAATTCTTCCTAAATGGTACCATCAACTTGGGACCAAGCGTTCAAACATCTGAGCCGCTGTGGGCCATTCTCACTCAAACTACCACACGACCTTTATTATGATATTTTCAAGAGCCATCCATTTCCCTGAAAATTTTATAATATCATTTTTTCTTTATAGTCATGTTAAAAAATACATTGTGCTGGGGAGAAGGATGCTGAGACAGTATCTGGTACTCATTAGTCAGAAAGCCTCGAAAGCCTAGCCAAAGTATGGAGCACCAGGTGGGATAAAAGACTTTGTCTCAAAATAAATTGGAGAGCAATTGAAGATATCTCTGGGTCATATACACACTCACATACACATCAACACAATCAGGAGTGATTGAAGACACCTTTGGTTTACACACAATGCTCATACATGCATGCATATGTATGAACACATACATATACCATACACTCATACATACACATGTGCCTTATACAGAAAGTTACTGTTTGAGTTGCTGACTTGAGTTTCATATATTAAAAATTACTAAATGGGAATAAGACAGAATTCCCAACAATTTTTGAAATTTTCCTACATGTATTTTACAATTTTATACCACATATTTACATAAAGTGGTTTTCTTGATATTAACAATTATAAAATCAGGTTATGCACCCTGAAAAATATTTGAAGATGTTCTGGATACTATGGTATCAAATAGTTACCTGAGATTTAATTCTTTGTTAAAAAATCGTATTATTATGCCAATTTATTTGGTCTTTATTATATAGTAAAATTATATGTATACCAAAGAATTGTTTTAAAATAAATTTCTTTATGATTTATTATCAGTAGATGTTTGATTTGTGTGCCTATTACAAAAATGTAGATCTATAGGTTCTGAGGAGACAAGGGGAGGCAAGTGGGAGCGATTGAAGATGGCTTCCTCTGTTGAACTTTCTCCCATTTTGCTTCTCCAGCAATAGCACAGGTTCCAGTAGAGGTGCAAGCATACTTCCCTTTAGCAGGGGAGCAGAAGCCAAAGAAGGAACACTTCCCTTCCCTCCAGATCTTGCAAGGAGGATACTCTCAACAACTTAAAACTAGGATTTCCATGTTACCCAGTTATATCACTCCTGGATATGGACCCAAAGGATTCCATGTTCTACCACAGAGATGCCTGCTCATCTGTGTTTATCACTCTATTCACAATAGCAAAGAAATGGAACCAGACTGGATGTCTATTAACAGATGGATGGAAACTGAAAATGTACATATGTATCCACTATTTCCACAACTCTCACATTTAGTCATGATTTTTAAGGAGCTGGGTAGTGGAACAACTGGTCACCTTGGTTGATACCTCAAAATTCCAAGGCCCGCTCTCTTTGTGTTCTCACTAAGAGACTAATGCTCTTCTCCAGAGCTCCTGAGTTAGATATGGGAAGGGGTGAGGTCAGAACACATTTTGTCTGACCACCACATAAAAGTCTTCACTCTCTCCCTCATGCTAGACCTCTTTGGGGGTTCATACCAGGTAAGCAAAACACCCCTTATACTGTTCTACTGGGCATTATTTGTGAATGTGCCATTTCTTATTTATTTGAAAAGTTTTTTCCCCCTTCACTCTCCTACCTGTACTTTTGCCTTGAGTTCTGATGCTTTATATTTATGCAATAGCTGTCCAATGCCATGACTTCAGAGTTAGGTTGATCTTAGAGTTAGCTTTGCAGTGTGACCTGGTCTCCATTTTTGTTACATAGATGACTATTTTTTATGTGTTGAACTATAAATATGTTGACTATTTAATATGTTGAACTAAATTTATAATCTACCCCTTCCAAACTTGCTATTATTTCTAAATTCTCTTAGTTAACAATGTCACTACCCTCTTAGCTTCCCAGGTCAAAAAACAATGAGTCATTCTGAATCGTCTCCCTTTTGGAACATTCCATGTCCAACTCAGTCACTGTACAACACACCCTTCAATTCCCTTCAGTCCATTCCATGTTTCTTTCTGTGTTTCCATTGCTTTATCACAGCTTTAGATATAGAGAACTCCTATCTATATCTATCTGGTTTCTATTTTAAAAGCTCATTCTCTTCAATGTATCTCCACTTGCCAAAGTAATCTTTCTAAAATAAATGGGACCATTGTTGTGGGGTAGTCACCAGAGAAGACTGCTTGGACATGAGGTTAAGCCAATAGAAAGTCTTTATTAGCTTACCAGTGACTAAATTGGGTGTCTGGGATCCCAGTGACTACATGACTATTTCTGATAGTGAGCTTTTAATCACAAAGAAACCATGCCTTGGGTTGACATACTTCAGTTAACAAGAACAGTTAGTCAACTACAGAAGCCAAAACCAAGGTAAGTACATTTAGAAACTTTCCCAGATCTATGGACTTTGTTGGATTAGGTCTTTGTTTTCACTTTGGCTAGTATGCTGTCTACATGCTGAGCTTTACAGCCAGAATGCCATTTCCACCATGGAGTCATTTGTGCCAAGGTCTAGAGCCTACTAAGGTCAGGAGCCCTGTTATGACCATCTCTTCTTACCTTTGCTGAAGTCATTCTAGGGCCGTTTTCGCTTTCAAAACACAACTCAAACTCACCTATTCAAGCAAAAGTCTGCCACTGGCACGGTCTCTGTCTAATTCAACCACTGTATCTCCCACTTGGTGGTCTTCTCTGCTTCTTCCAAATGTTTATTTACAGCAACCCTTTAAAACTCAGCCTGATTGCCTGGTGTTACATTTATGGGAAGATTCTACTTTTAGTTGTTTTTAAGGACTTGCTTGTGATCTAGTCAGAGTCTTCTGGGCCCTTGTCTGGGATTTTTAATCCTGATTTCAGTCATGAAGATCTCCTGTTGCCTTTTGGGTCAAATTGCTGTGAGGATGTGAAGTTGGGGTTCCTACAACTTGGAAGATGTGCACTGGCAGAGAAAAAGTCATCAACATCAGTAGAGAGGAAAGATGAGGACTGGAGCAAGGGCACATGCAAGAGGGGTGAACCAAGTCTTGGTGATACTGAGTCTTAAGTTATGCTTGATATGGAATCTTTTCTGGTCATCTTCAACTATTAGCTGATTAAATACACTGCCTATCACTTCTCCCCTTTCTGTGGTGCTGAGGAAAAACCCCAGAATATCTAAAAGCTAGGTAAGTGCTGTAGCACTGGGCCACATACCATTTTCTCCTGACTTTCCCCCCACTAAATTAGATTGATTTAGTTCTTATCACATTAGGTCTTAACAGTCCAAGGAGGCGCACTAGGCTTGGAGATCTAGTGTTATTTACAGGATGGTTATGATTTTGGCTCTGATGAAACAGTATCAATTTGATAGATTGATTTCTTTGAGACTTTACAGACATGTGAACTGTAGGTGTTAACATTTAAGTTTATATAAAGAATAATGCTGGGCGGCGGTGGCACATGCCTTTAATCCCAGCACCCGGAAGGCAGAGCCAGGTGGATCTCTGTGAGTTCAAGGCCAGCCTGGTCTACAGAGTGAGATCCAATACAGGAACCAAAACTACATGGAGAAACTCTGTCTCTAATCCGCCCCCTCCAAAAGAAAAAGAAAAAAAAAAGAAAAAAGAAAAGAAAAAAGAATGACATATTTCTGGGCAGTTCAAATGTCTTAATTAGTTCTGGAATGAACACAGTGAAATGTAAGCATGTTCTTAGAAAGCTTATGTGCAATCTTCTATTATTCAACCAAATGGTTCTCAACTCTGGATATGCAATGCAGTCATGTGGAGAACTTATAGAATGACTGATGACTAGGGACATCCCAGGCAAAGCAAACCGGAATCTCTGGGAGGTAAGTGACCAGTGTTGGTATTTGCTCAAAGCTTCCCTGGTTTCTACTTTTAGCAAGTATGAGACTGTCAGCTTTACAGATCTAGAATCACATAGGAAACCTCTGAGCAGGTCTTTATTTTTAATAATTTGTAATAATAATAATAATTGGTATGTATGATGTGTACATATGAGATCAGGCATGGTGTATGCACGGAGGTCAGAAGACAACTATTGGGAGTTGATCTTCTTCTACTGTTTTTTTTAATTAATTAATTAATTTATTATGTATACAGTGTTCTGTCTACATGCATCCCTGCAGGCCAGAAGAGGGCGCCAGATCCCACTACAGATGGCTGTGAGCCACCATGTGGTCGCTGGGAATTGAACTCAGGACCTCTGGAAGAGCAAGCAGTGCTCTGAACCTCTGAGCCATCTCTCCAGCCCCTTCTACTGTGTTTTGAGGTGAGGTTTCTCTTGCTGTTTCTTTCACACTGCATACTTCAGTTGGATGTTCCCTCAGCTTCAAGGCAATTCTCCTTTCTCTGCATCCCATCTCACCATAGGAGTGCTGGGGTTACAGATGGATGCCACCGTATTTGGCATTTTATGTGTACTCCAGAGATCAAACTCAATTAGTCAGGCTTATGTGCCAAGCAGTTTTATCAAGTGAGCCATCTAACCAGTCTGGGCATGCCTTTGAGGGAGTGTCTAGATTGGGTTAATAAAGGTGAGAAAACTAACCCTAAATGTGAGGGGCACCTCCCCGATTCCAGACTGTACAAAAGGAGAAAGGAAATGGAGCATCAATATTCATCTCTCTTGGCTTCTTGATTGCAGATGTATTATAACTGGCTTCATCACCCTTCCCTGTCCTGGAGGACTGACTGTACCCTCAAACTGTGAGCCACCACCAAACAAACCCTTCTTCATCAGGCATTCTTTCCCAGCAAAGAGAAAAATAACTAGCAAAGCAAAGGGCCGAGAAGCACTGGTCCATCCTGATACTGTACTCTCTTCTTTGAGGAACTCAGGTTGCCCACACAGGGCAATTTGTGGACCTCTCTCCCTGAACCTAATTTCCCATGTAGCTAGCTCAACATTAGCCATTGAGCTGCTGTTTGCTTTCATGCTATTTATTCTCAGGGTTGGCATTAATTTTCATGAAACTGGTCAGAAATATGGTCAAGCACTGTTTTCCTTGATTATTATTATCATTATTGTTGTTATGATTATTTTAGACATGGTCTCATTATGTAACCGTGGCTGTCCTAAAACTTGCTGTGTAGACTAGGCTGACCTTGAACTACAGGGATCTGCTTGCTTCTGCCTCTGAGTGCTGGGATTAAATGTGTTTGCCACCACTGCCTGGCCTTCCCTTGATTCTTAAAGTAATAATGTTGTGTGATATTTTGCTTATGTTCTGAAAAATAAAGTTTGCCTAGAGTTCAGAGGGCAGAGCTAGCCACCAGTTAACCATAGAGACCAGATGATGGTGGCACACACCTTTAATCCCAGCACAACTGGGAGGTGGAAACAGGAATGTAAGGTGGGTGGAGACAGGATCTCAGCCCCCTTTCCATCTGAGGAGTCTCTAATGCCTGCTGCTCTGCTTATCTGACCTTTCAGTTTATTACCCCAATATTTGACTCTTTTTTTTTTTTTTTCCGAGACAGGGTTTCTCTTTGTAGTTTTGCGCCTTTCCTGGAACTCACTTGGTAGCCCAAGCTGGCCTGAAACTCACAGAGATCTGCCTGGCTCTGCCTCCCGAGTGCTGGGATTAAAGGCGTGCGCCACCACCACCCGGCGACTCTTGGTTTTTATTGATAAGACTAATTAGGATCATGCTTCATAATAATGTGGCTATAAATCGTCAATTTTTATGATAATTCATCCTTTTTCTTGAGTAGGTGAATATTTTCTCAGATTTAGCCTGATACGATTTTTCCTGAATGAAGTGACACTGTAAGTGAGAAGATAATTTCTTTCAAAGTACAGTGTTCTATTAATTATTGGAAAATTTAATACATTGAATTTGATTATAGTCACCCCTAACTCTCCCCGATCCACTCCAAACTCCAAACCCTGCCCCCTTTTTATTTTTTTTAAATAACTGTCTTAGTTAGTTTTTTTTTGTTTTTGTTTTTTGTTTTTTGTTTTTTGAGACAGGGTTTCTCTGTGTAGTTTTGGTGCTTGTCCTGGAACTCACTCTGTAGCCCAGGCTGACCTTGAACTCATAGAGATCCATCTGCTTGGCTCTGCCTCCCAAGTGCTGGGATTAAAGATGTGCCTATCACTGCCCGGCTTAGGGTTTTTTATTGCTGTGAAGAGACACCATGACCACTGGCAACTCTTATAAATAAGAATATTTAATTGAGGTGGCTTGCTTATAGTTTCAGAGGTTCAGTCCATTATCATCAGAATGGAGAGCATAGAGGCTTGCAGGCAGATGTGGTGCTGGAGCTGAGAGTCCTACATCTTGACTCAGAGACAACAGGAAGTTGACTAACTGTTACACTGAGTGAAGCTTGAGAAAAGAGGCCTCAAAGCCCACCCCCACAGTGACATACTTCCTCCAACAAGGCCACACCTCTTAATAGTACTGGGGAACATTTTTTTTTTCAAACTACCACAATAACCCATTGAATCCAATTTGTGTTGCCCACCTGCTCCTGGAATATGATTGACTTACCAGGGATTGTATCCTTAAAGAAAATTGATTCTCCCCACCCTACACCATCAACCGTCAATTGCTCCTCAGCTTGGGGTGGGGGCTAGTAAACTAGAACATTGATCAGCTTGATTTGGTACAGGTAACCACTGCCACTGTGAGTTCACCAATGCCGCAGCCCTGCTATGTACAGAAGACATGGTTTTAGTCTAGTCCTCCCTGACTTCTGGATCTTACAATCTTTCTGCACGCTTTTCCATGATGGTCTGTCCCTGAGTCTTGGTATTTGTGTGTGTGTGTGTGTGTGTGTGTGTGTGTGTAATGTGGATGCTTCACTGTTGCTGAGTAATCCATTGACATTTATATCTGCACTTTTGTCATTCATCACTGTCCATTGCACAAAGAGACTTCTCTGATGAGGTCTGAGATGAGCTGCATTGATCTATGGGTGCAGAGATTCAAACTTAAGAGTATAGTTTGCTCCCGGGTCCAAAGAAGAGAATTTCAATAGTAAAACTGATGCAAAAGAAAACACTTAGATGTATCAAAACAAGCACAACTTATTCTATTAGGATTTTAATCTGGTTTTGTCTTTGTCTTATTTATTTTCTTACTGCTCTGATAAAACAGTCTGGCAACACCAATTTAAAGAAGAAGAGGCTTAATTTAGCTCACAGTTCTACATACATACCTCCTGGTTGAGAGGTCAAGGAGTCAGGAGCTTGAAACAACTGCTTATATTACATCCACGTTCAAAAGAGAGCAGTGAATGCATGCTGGTGCTCAGCTTGCTCCCCTCAATCCTATCAGTCGAGGGTTCCTTGCCTAAGGAATGGTGCCACCCACGCTGCTGGTTCTTGCCACCTTATTTAAGACATCAACATAGCCTCTGGACATGTCTGTAGGAGATTATCTTTCAGGTGATTTTTGTCAAGTTGACAACCTTAATCATCACAATCTGTATTTCCTCCCCTTCCTCAACTCCCCTCTTGTACTCAGTCTGAACCCAGTGTCTGTGCGTTTGCTAGGCCAATACCCTACCATTCACCTAAATCCCTAAGTCCAGGAGTTTAATCTGTGAAACAAAAGATTGCTTTACAGTCAAATGTGTGCTTTAGTCTGTTTTCATAGTAAAAACAATTTCTACTCAAGATAACAATTTGTATAGTTTTTGTTGATACACCTAATTAGAGGCATATATATTTTTCTTTGTTAAATTTTATATATATGTGCGGTTTGTGCATGTGAGTGTAGGTGTCTATGGAAGCCAGAAGAGGTGTTGGGTCTCCTGGAGCTGGAGTTACAGGCTGTTGTGAGCCACTGAAAGAGCAGTGTCTACTCTTAACTTCTGAGCTCTCTTTCCAGCCCTGGACATGCTTATCTTCATACACAGTTTGACATCTGTCACTTTCCTTTAGCTATTAAACTTGTCTCTATATATACATGTAGCTGTTTTACTTTGTAATAAAAATAAGGTAATGCTATAGGAAAGGATATCAGGAAGCATGGATTCATATGGAAATTAATTTGTGTAATTATTTCATCATACAAACATTTAGCAGAACACCTTCTCTGTGTTTGCAATGCCTGGAGGCAGAGTGGCACTCAATACCGACCACCAGAACTTTATTATCCGATTGGAGAGACATAAAAAAAATTAAATATCGGTAGCAGGTTTGTGACTAAACGTTTCTCTGAATGGTGATAATCCTTCCACCCGGATAAGAGAGGCACATGGAATAAGCAGGTAAAAGACATGTAATGAGAAAGACAGTTTGGTCTTTCTCTGTCTGCTTTAAGATACTGTGTTAGGATTTTAGTTTCATAGTTTTGACAAGACTCTGCGAAAAGCAGCTCCCTCCTTTTTACAAAGTTATTTGGAAAGTTATTTATTGAGGAGTGGGCTGATACTATTTAAAATATCTAAAGTTTATAATGTACAGGTTATATCTTTAAAAAACTGGATTAGGAATAGAAAGCTGTATATGCCAGTAGAGGAATCTTGGCTCCTCCTCATCAGAGGCTGCCAGTGACATGTCAGAGGGGCAGTTGAGGTTCAGGAAGTCAGCCCACCAGGAAGTAAAGTTCCAATGGGTGAATCTCCAATAGGCAAGTGCCCTTCCCCCAGGGCCTGGGTCCCGGAAGGTCTCTTGCTGTGGCTGTGTCTTTGCATATTTGCCGCTGCCATTTTTCTCTGGCATCTGGCATGGTGTGCATGGGTATGTGGAAATCTCCATTGACCCTAATGTGATATGATTATCTCTTGGAAGTATCTCATTCTACTGGGCATTTTTACCTGTGGATTATTATGAAGATGGTTTTCTCCTAAGCTGTACTGTTTAACTGAATCAATGATTTTATATAATAATAGTGTTAGTTTAAATAGAATTTTGATGATTGAGGGTCTTTAGTAAATATAGTAAGGGATTATGATAGAAGTTAACTTAGTAGGAAAATTAGTATAGGTAAAAGCAAGATATGGTGCTACCCTACCCCTGGTAAAGCAGAGGATAGAAAATAGAGTAAGGAAATGTCACACTGCTAGAACACTTGAGGAGTTGTATAGACTGTGGCTAAGGATAATGATTAAGAAAAATAACTGAGTCCCAGAAGCTAGGTTAGCTCAAGTTCTTTTAATCTTAATGTTGATAGATTTAAGATGTTTTTGTTAATAGCTTTGAGGTGAAGAACCTGGGGAAACAATCTAAAGTTTAGAAAGGCACATAGTTGAGTGAGAGACTCGTTAAGGTCAGGGAACAAGAACAAAGCAGCCCAATTATCATTAGCTGATGTGCCTTTCTTGCTGGGATGGGTTGGTGATCAAAGGTGATGATTAATTCTTTGTACCCATTTCTGCCCTCAGCTTCCTGATAGAAAAAGCTATTGATGAATTGGTATACACTCTGAGGATTTAAAATAGAACTGACTGATTTTTTTTTGTATATAAAAGTTTAGATTTGTGATTCTTTTAAGATTCCTTATAAGATTACCTTTTGAGATAAGTAATAAAGTGATGGATCCTTTCTTTATAACTGCAAAATGCAGCCTGCTGGTAAAAGATCTGGCTGAGAAAAATACTTTGCTTGCTTACACTCTGTTAATCTATAACAAATTGCTTGGACATGAATGTATGTGGGTTCTTGGGAATAATTTTTCACCTGGAATATGTAAAATATTTAATCATGAAGGGATATGGAAAACATGTTTTTTACTTGTATTCATTGTAATCATTCACTTGAAAAATATTTTATATTGCTTGAAAGATTTTCCTAGGCTATACAAGCTGTAAGGAAAAAAAAATGAAGTCAGTGAGAAGAAAGGCATCAAGAGAGATAGAAGGTACATCTGGGTAGAGGTACGAAAAGAAATAAAGAGAGAGAAAGAAAGAACAGAGAAAGACCCTAAGAGTGTGTGCCCCCCTTTTGCCAGCCCCAGAGAGTTAAGTTTAGGCCCCCTCACTGGACCCTGAGAATTTTTATTTCTTCAGATAGAAAAGTCAAGTTTAGTGATGGTCTGCTGACTCCATTGGCTCCCCTTCAAACCCTGAGCTGCTGAAGGCTGATCCTCATGGCAGTGGTAAGAGACTCTTGGGGGAATATCTAATTTCTTTTACCCCAGGAATTTCATGAGCTTAGAGACAAGCTGACAGACAGTTTGGCCTTTCTTGGGGCATTTCTAGTTGCCCTTTCTAACTTGGCTTACCTCCCTAAGGGTATGGAAAGAACTTGAACTGTCTAAATATTAGTGAAGTATAATCCAAATGATAAACAATACATTTTTCTCATACATGAGAGTGTGTGTCCTGCCAAGATGGTCCAGTTGCACACTGCAATTCTTTTTTTTTTTTTTTTCTCTAGACAGGGTTTCTCTGTAGCTTTGGAGCCTGTCCTGGACTAGCTCTGTAGACCAGGCTGGCCTCAAACTCACAGAGATCCACCTGCCTCTGCCTCCCGAGTGCTGGGATTAAAGGCGTGTCCCACTGCAATTCTAAAGTGGATGAACTGTGTCAAACAATTACACATATATACTAGGCTTATTGTGTGACTTAAATGGAGACATCATGTGTTATGTCTGGTCTTACCTTTCCTACTCTTTTTATTTATTTATTTTTTTATTCAGGTCTCAAATTGCTTTTTTGGTGGCTGATCAAAATTGCTTTCCTTTCAGACGCCTGCACACCAATTCAATTAGACTCTCTCTCCTCAGGGCACCTAACTTTTATTATAAAAACAAAAAACAAAAAAATAACACCTAAGTTGCCCTTGATGCTTAGTGCCACTACGCAATTCTTATAACTTCCTATTGTTTGATCTTCTGAAGTTCTCCAGCTTTACACGTTTATTTCCTCCATGACATTTTACTTGGATTCTCATCAGAGAGGCCACTTCTGGTCCATTGTCTCAAAAAACCCAATAGTGTATCTATCAACTAATTACATTTCAATACCTACAGCCTCCGGTATCTTGGGATTTTTTAAATTGCTTTTGATTTCAGGAAAGAGCTTTCAAAAATGTTCTCCCTGAAATTATTTAATGATTCAACATTCACAGAAGCTGAGACTTTGGAGGGTTAAATGTCTTCAACATGGCTGACTAAACACTGAGCTGCCTTATCAAAGTTTGGGAAATGCATAGCCAGATGGCAATCATTTTTTTGCCTAACAAAAAAAGAGCCTTTTGAAGTGTCAGCCCTAACCTGCATGGATACTTTAGGCTTCATTTGGAAAAGTACCGGGGCCCCTAACATTATTAAAACATGTGAATCTATTTCCATAATCAGAGCCCTATGGGATCCAGCACAGACTTAGTGTGCCCTTGGTGTTCACAAGATTTTTAGTATGTTGACTAATAACAGCCTTCTAAACAGGGGCACCTGCCTCTGATTTCAGCTGACAAAACACCTGCAGAAATCTTAGGACTAAGACTAACAAATAATAATGTGAGTAAACTTGCCTCGGAGTTGAAGGATGAAGCTCTGGATAATGAACATGTTAAAATGACTCCCCATGTTTTTATGCATGACACTCTTGCAATTAAAACAGGTCCTGAAGGTGAGTTTGCATATACTAATATAAGGATTGCAAAGAAACAGAGTGTGTTATTAAATACCTGCAGGGCATATTTCCCAAGGAGGAATGTGAAATTTGGCTTATTTTATTTCCTCAACAGTTACTTGTCAGGGGTTTGAAGCTTGGTTGTATTAAAGCAACCCCTCTTGCTAGGAAATTTTATCCATCGATCAAATACAGGCACGCTGTATAGACCTATCAGCAGACCCGCAACATGTTAATTTCAACAGTGTTTTATGATAGATTTTATTTCAATTACTCAACTAAATGCTAACCTTTGCCAAAATTCCTCAGTCCTGTAAAAATCCTTTGAGATCTTTCATAGTTCAACTTTTGCCCATGGGTCCTCAAGGTTGCATGATCATTGGAGGAAGGTCCTCCAAGAAGGTAATAATTTATGTTTGAAAAATATACAGATCTGATTGAAGTTGATAAAATTTTGTTACAGCATGTTTTATCATCTGATCCTTAAAAGGACCCCATGGAGTAAGAATAAATATTATCTTACAAATGAGAAAGGCAGAGACAAAACACTTCATAGCCTCTAAATTTTAGATTACAAATTAGGACTATTATTTTTGCTTTTTAAATGTAAAAGTTGACTAAAGTTGGGTTTTCATAAATGAAAATTAGCTAACTAGAAGATGTTCACATCAGTGTATTTGTGGTTGCAGAGTTGTGCTACTGTTGTTGGGCTATATACTGCATAGTTCTTAAGAAGTGTGCAAAAGCCAGGTTGGGAATTTAGCTCAGTGGCAGAGGTTCGGTCCTCAGCTCTAAAAAAAAAAAAAAGAAGTGTGCAAACACCTTTATTATACTCGTTCACATGTGAAATTAGTGCAGTTCTCCCAAAGCTGAGGAAAAACAGCTGTCCTTGCAATATTCCTGCTTTAGTCTGTCCCTGCTTTATGATCGTAAATGAATGTTAAAGTGTTGTGAGTCGTTGGGTACAATTTCTAGTGTGTACACTCTAGTGTTACGTATAAAAACTATATTCTTGGCCATTTTCATTACATACAAATAGTCCTAAGATATACTACCTCCTCAGCCACTAAGTTGCATGTGTACTGTGAAATGGTACATGCACAGATAAAATACAGCATACTTTTATTGATAGTCTTTAAAAAAATTAAACCTTCATTTTTATTTTGTGTTTATGGGTGTTTTGCCTGCATGCATGTGGGTGTTCCATATCCATGCAGTACCAATGGAGGCCAGAAGAGGGCATCAGATCCTCTAGAAGTAGAATCACTTGAGATAGGCATTACACATGTTGTGAGCCTCCATTGGGTGCTGGGAATTGATCCCAGGTCTTCTGGAAGAAGTGTTCTTAAACACTGAGCCATCTCTCCAGTCCCACCCCCAGCATATTTTTATAGGAATGAAGCAGACAGATCTCTCTGCAGTGAGAGTGGGTGAACTTTTATAAATAGGTCTTGGGGTCTTTGACATTGCTTAAGTGAAGTACTACCTGTTTTCAGGCATCCTGAGGTGGAGAATTACAGGGTTTTCTTTGCTTGGCATGTGGTTACAGGGTTGTGCATGTTCATGTCCAGTTTTATAAAGACCATGTTAATACTATGTGTTTGTGGAAAGAAAGTAAAGTGCACAGACTTCAGGCTTTTGCTATGTGATTGTAAAGAAATGAAATCACCACTGTGTGGACCAAGGCCACCATTAGGCTTTTGACAGGGCCAACTTCAAGGACTAGGAATGGAGAATAGAAAGAACTAGAAGATGAAAGACTATTCAAGGAGCCACTGGCAAATGTGCCCTTGGTCCCAAGGACATTTTTAAAGAGAATTACACAGAAGTGCCTTCTTACCAGGGCTCTTTAAATAACAACTTATATAACAGTCATATTTATTGCTTTCTCATGGTTCTTCAGGAGCTGATGATTGGCATATTAACTGATTCCAGATACCCTCACTGACACCATATTGTTTAAATCTCTATCGGTCCCCTTTAGCCTTTATTTTATTCAGATTTATATTAAAAAGGCAAAAGCTTCATGATTGTTTTACACATTCCCCAAATTTTAAAAGAAGACATTAAAGATTTACTAATTCATCTCCCTTAGTAAAATTAAAAAAATATTGCTGGCCATGGTGGTACATGCCTTTAATCTTAGCACTAGTGAGACAGAGGCAGGGGTCTCTCTGAGTTTAAGGCCAGCCTGGTCTACATAGTGAATTCTAGGTCAACTGGGACTATGTTGTGTTCCTGTCTTTAAAAAAGTGTGTGTGTGTGTGTGTGTGTGTGTGTGTGTGTGTGTGTGTGTGTGTACATAGATGGGCACAGAGGCCAGAGAAGGATGTCTGATGTCTTGTTTTGACACTCTTCACCTTATTCCTTTGAGACAAGGTCTCTCGTTGAATCCGAGCTAAGTTGGCAGCCACCAAGTCCCTTGATCCTGTCTCTGTCCACAGCAGCATTGGGGTTACAGGCTTTGTATATGAGCACTGGGGATTTGAACTCAGCAAATGCTCTTATACACTGAGCCATCTCCTTAGCCCTGTTTTTATTTTGAATTAGAGAATATATTCACATGCTTTAAAAGCTACAAAAGGCATGAGTGAAAAACCTCCATTCTATTCTGTTCTCAAACATGTAGCTCTCCTCCTTAGAAACTGTGCTATTAGTTTTGTTAATATGCTTCCAGAATTGCCTAATTATGTGCAAGCATACGCAAATATATTCCTCTTCTTCAGGAAGATAATAAAATGCTCACCCCTTAAAATACCTTGTGGTTTTAAAAAACTCAACATTTAAAATCATTAAAATCATAAAAACATTTAAAATAATCAAATTACATATTGTTACAAAAATTCTCACTAAATTTTGTGTCTACAGAATATTTCATTGTACAGATATATTAAAATTGATTTAACCAGTCACCTATTGACAAGTAGGTTGTTTTAAAACTTTTGTTAAATCATAGTGCTGTGGCAAATACCTTATCATTCAACACAGAGTACTTGTTTGAATGTATCTAAAGGACAAAGTCCTAGAAAAGGAAATTTCTGTTTAAGAGTAGATTATCTGGTATATATTATTGCAAAATTTTACTGCAAGAAGGTTGAATTAATTGTATATTTCCACAAGTACTTATAGAGTATTGCTGGACTTTTTGATCATTGTCTAGTTAGTGGGTAAGCTGGTGTCCAATGTTGCTTTAACATGTATCTCCCTTATTTTGAATAAGTTTCTATTGCATACATTTTTAAAAAGATTTATTTATTTATTGTGTATACAGCATGTATGACTGCAGTCCAGAAGAGGGGCCAGATCTCATTACAGATGGTTATGAGCCACCATGTGGTTGCTGGGAATTGAACTCAGGACCTCTGGAAGAGCAGTCAGTGCTCTTAACCTCTGAGCCATCTCTCCAGCCCTTGCATACATTTTTTACAGTTGCGCAAAAGTCAATTACCCATTTTTTATTTGTTAAGAATGCATAGTGTCAGGTTGGGGATTTAGCTCAGTGGTAGAGCTCTTGCCTAACAAGCACAAGGCCCTGGGTTCAATCCTCAGCTCAAAAAAAAAAAAAAAAGAATGCATAGTGTCTTCCTCACATGACATGCTGTAGCTATATACTCTCAACAGTAGGGTTGCTTGAAGACCTCTATAAAGACTATACCAGTCCACACTCAAGCAAGGATTCAGGAAGAGCTCACAAGGCCCCTGCTCTAGCTGAAGAGTTGCTGAGGGAATGAGAGTCAGTTTTCTCCAGGGACAAGCCTGTGATAGATTGCCTGTGCCCAAAGTGGTCAGCCCTCTATCCAACACTGTAGAAAAAAAACCCCAATAATCTGGTAGAGACTCAGATTGGACTGACTCTGTGGAAGTGAATTTTTAGTGAAATGTTTCTAAGGGTGGACATCTAGCAGGTGTCAGGACCTGAACTGACAAGTAAGTTTGATGTAGCTCTCCTCCTCTAATATTGTTTCTGAGACATGTTGCTGGGAAAACTGTGCTGATGAATTAAAGATATAAGATAAAGGATTCTATTTTGAGAAAGAAAAGTACAATCCTGTAACACGGGATATAAAGCAAGGAGGATTTATAAATTTTTAATAGCTATCAGAATGAGGTTCTCAGCTGGTCAAGGATCCAATTGTCCTTTATTCTTCTAAAGTGATGTCTTGAGAGTACTTCACTTCCTTTAAATTAGTTTACTGTGTTATTGGTAAGATCATGAATCTTGCTCTCCTGCCCTATTCAGAGTCTGAGTCATGATCAGGCTTTCTCTTCTAGTGAGATTATTATAGGATCAAGGCCAAATGGATGTCAGAGAAAACAGAACTTTAATAAATGGAATGTCTGGAATTTTCTATCAGAGAGTTTAAAGACAAAATGAGTCTATGAGTTTGAAGCAAAGGCTGTTGGATGTGTGAGGAGAAGAGGAACCCTTTTGTTTTCTTCTTTGTTGTTATGGTGGGATTTTGACACCCTCCTCCCCATGCCCCGAACTTTTCTTCACTGGCTCTTGCAATCCAGAAGGGGACAAAGAGCATGCTGATGAGGTTGGTGAGGAGGATTATATAAGACCATTTGCCGTAGTATATCTAATCCTGAGACAGTGTTTCAGACCAAAGCTTGTGGGCAGGTGAGAGAAAGGAGGGAAGTTAATTCTTGACATCAGCAGGTTACAGCTATGGATGGCTGAAGCTGGATCCTCCTTGATGAGGATTCCTGTAGGACCCGCCTTCCCCCCAATTGCCTATCAGCATGACAGAGGAAGGTGAGTGGGGATTTCTGTAGAACCCCCTTCCAAATTGCCTGTCAGCATAACAGATGAAGGTGGTATTTACCCACTGGTTTCCTTCCTCTGTTGTGCCAGCCTAGACACATAGGTTGTAATCACTCATGCTTTTGGTGCCACAGAGTTCAAGAAGCTATGAAGCATAAGTAATGAACTTAGTTTTTTCTGCTTTGAGTTCTCTGGGTTGACTGAAAAACTCAGATGTGTCTACTGATAAGTACAAGAAATGTTCTTGCAATAATTTAACACACAGGAAACTCTGTGTAGTCATGTGGGTAGACCTGACTGATTGGATTTAGTTTTTCTTTTTTTTTAGGTGTGTGTGTGTGTGTGTGTGTGTGTGTGTGTGTGTGTGTGTGTGTGAAGACAGCTTCATCGGGTTGGCTCCTTCCTTCCCCTTTAGGTGGGTTCCAGGCATTGCACTCAGGTCATCAGACATGAGCCATCTCACTGGCCTTGTCTTTTCTTTGTAGGAAGATTTTTGATCATAGATTCAATCTTGTGGCTTGTAATGAAACTGTGTAAGTTATTTATGTCTTCTGACTTTAATTTTGGCAGGTCATAGGCATTTGGAAACTCAACATTTTTGAAAGATAAGTTTTCAAAGTATTCCCCAATGATGTTCTGGATTTCATTGGAATTCATGATAATGACACCCCCTTTAATCTTTAAATTTTGTAAATTTGAGTGTTCTCTCTTTTTGTTTGGGCAAGGGTTTATCAATATTGTTAATCCTTTCAAAGTACCCACTTTTTGTTTGATTCTGTATCTTGTTCTTTTAGTTCCTATCTCATTCATTTCTACCCTACCCTATCATCCCATGCCATCTATTGGAACCATGAAGTGCATTATTAGGCTGTTTTATTCGAAATCTCTATCTCTCTTTTAAAACACAAACACAGATATAAACTTTACTCTTTGGGATATCTTGACTGTATCCCTAAGGTTCTGGTAGATTTTACTCTCATTTTCTTTTGACTCTCAGAGTTTTTGAATTTCCTCCACAGTGTTTAAGTGACCCACTGTTCATTCGAAAGTGTATTGTTCTGTCCCCATGTGTCTTTGTACTTTTAGTAGTCTCTTTTACTGTTGATTTTTAATTTTTTGTTATGATCTGATAGGATCCAGGGAATTATCTTGACTTTTTTTTTTTTTTTTTATTTGTTAGGATTTGCTTTGTGGCCCATGATGTGATCAGTTTTGGAGAAGGTTCTATGTGCTTCTGAGAAGAATGTTGTATGCTCTATTTGTTGGTTGAAATATTCTATAGATAGCTGTTAAGTCTCATTGGTTTATTGTGTAATTTAACTTTGAAGTTTCTTTACTGACTTTTGGTTTGGAAGAGATATTCTGACAGGAGAGTAAGGAATTTAAGTCTGTCAATATTATTGTGTCAGGACCTATATGGCCTTTTATGACTTAGTGATTATTTATTTATTTTACAAAATTTAGGGCTATGGTATTTAGTGCATAAATGTTCATAATTGTTATGTCTTCTTGTTGTCTTGTTCCTCTTTACCTCTTCTGATTAGTTTTGAAGTTTACTATACCAAATACAAGAATAGCCACACCATCTTGTTTATAGTCTGTTTGCTTGGTAGCTTGATCTTTATCCTGTTACTGTCTTCTAAAAACTCTTCTGAGAGAAAAAGACTAAGGCAGAAGAATCCCAGGTTTGAGGGCAGCCTAGGCTATACAAAAGACTGTCTATGTAGAGACTGTCTCAAAAAAAAAAAAAAACCCAGATAAATAAAATGAGACAGAAATGAAATAATGTACTTGATAACAAAGGAGCAAATAGTGATTATGTGGTTAAATTGTTTCTCAGAAGTTACTGGAAATGGGGGCATAGCTCAGTGGTAGAGTTCTTCCTAGCCTATGGAAAGCCTTGGGTTCAATCCGTAGCACTGGAAAAAAGCCATAATTGTATTTTTGTCTCTGTGACATTGGATGTTGTGTGACTTATTCTTTCACTAGTTGGCCTGTAGAGCTAGGTCTCTTAGATTTTCCTCATACAACCTGTCATGTACATTCTCTTGATAGGTTCCTATTTCTGCTGCTATATTCAAACACCTTATTCTAGGTAAATTATTCAAACAACTGAAGCATATTGCTTTCTATTATGGAGGCTGAGACATCTAAGATCATGGTGCTGTCCACCTTGGAGTCTCCTAAGGTTCCATTCCTTTCCGAAGGCACCTTGTTACTGTGTCCTCCCGGGGTAGAAGGAAAGAAAGGAGACAAATAGCCCTTTGTACATATCCCTGTTCACGAGGACTGAGTCTTCCCCACCTTTGAATACTTTGGTGCTGGAGAATTACATTTCAGCATAAATTTGGAGGGACTCAGATATTCCATCCACAGCAGACACCGACTGCTCTTTTGTCAGGATCCTTCCCATTTTTTCCCTCTGGACCAGTACCTTTACTGTCATGCAATGGGAGATACCATCTTTTTGTCTGCGGCAGCTCAGGTGTCAGGAGAGGACACCTGGCCCATGCTGGGTCAGCAGCAGCAGGATCCTTTGTAGCTCAGCGTGTGGTAGAGCTGTGAATTGTGAAGCCTGGAAGTGCTGGTACCAAGTGGTCTGCCACAAGCAAGGCCAGGTGGTAAGAAACAGAGAGGTGGAGAGCACAAAGATGTCACAATTCTTGGTTCCAGCCCTTTTCTGGGACTAGTTTAAATGAACATTCCCGTATTCGTCTGAAATAACTTAGATTTTTTTTTCCCCCACATACAACATGAGGAATCTATATAGGAAGGTCCATTCATGTGCAGGGTTTTATAAATTTTGGTAGACTTTGGTTGATTTTTGTGTGTATATATGCACGAGTGTACATATGGCTATGTATGTATGTGTTTGTAGACGTGGCTTCTTTGTGTACATGTGTGCATACATGCACGTGTGCGTGTGTGTACGGTGCCGGCTCTCATCCTCAGTTTTTTTTTTCTACCACTGTTTCCCTTTTCTTAGGAGCCCAGTGACTTCCTCCAGATACACTCTGTCTCCTCAGCTTGCACAGTCTGGAATGTTTTTCTTTTTGAATGCTGAGGAATTTTCGCTCTTCCTCAGAGAAACCAAAGCCCAGCTGATCTGTTCCTCTGGCTAATGAGTTGACAAGGGGTCTTAATAAAGGCAATATTGTCTCTCCTAAGAGACATTTAGCAGACTGCTGAGAGAACACAATGTCCTCCACATTAGAGTACCTGCCGCGTTTTAGATTCCCCTTCATTAGCTAAGCCACCTCCTGACATTGTCAAGGCCCTATCTCAGGACCTTTTATTCTAAATAGCTAATTTATATCTATTACCTTCTTTTTTCTACCCAATTTTCTAGGAAAACCTAGATACACCTCTTATCAGCTGTTACCACTTACTTCCAAAGCGACTAATATAATCTAAGTCCTCTTTTATATTCATTGGAGAATTTTTGAAATTCTCTCATTTCCACATATTTTATGGTTTAGTTGAATGAGTGTTTGAGATGACTTGTGATTTTGCTCAGAATAAACACACAGCACGTGTTTAGCAGTTCTTCCCTTCCCTTCTTCTCAGCCTCCCCAGATGTTCTCAGGTATGGCTTTGCTGTGGAAATGGAGGCATGTCTAAGATGGTGGAGGCCTGGAAGGGGGAGACTTTCTTAGAGGATTTCTAGTGTTACTTCAAGGGGCACTCTGGAGGAAATTGGTTAGTATAGACAGTTACAGCATGGGACACAGTTCTCCCTCTGAACATTCAATTTGGATACATAAACACCATGAACAAATTAGGTATAGAGGTTAAGTAGGATTCTTTGCATTTTTAGCAAATGAAGCATTACTTTCCCCCCAATTTTTCTTGACTGTTTTGGACCAAATACAGCCATAGTAACAAAGTAAGATGATGGATGTCCTCACTTGTTCCACAAATCATCTGACTAAATATACCATCTTACTATATCATGTTGTAGATTTTAAATATGCACTATAAGATTTATTTGCAAAAGCAAAACAAAAATTGCCACAAATCTTTGTTAGCCTCCCCAGAGAAAACTTGGAATCTCTTTTAATCTGAGTTGGCTTTGTATCTTGCATTGGAAATGATGATATGGCTTTCCCACAATGTCTTGATGGATCTTGTAGTTTCTGCCCATTCTCAGTTGGAATGGTCTTCTACCATGCTCAGTATTGGGTCTTTCTAGCCGGAAAGACTGTGCAGAAGAGTACTGAGAACCCTAGCTAATAACTTTGGTTATTATAAGTGAAGTCATGTGAACTATCAGATGACAATAGCCATAAGAGAGAACAGCTTGAAAAATTGCCTGCTGAAGTCAGCCTAGATTCAAGCATCATGAACAAAATTTCCCTTCTTACATCGACTAGAAAGAGAAGATGGGCATTAGGAGGCAGAGGGGCCATACAGGAACCATGGTCTATAATAGGAAAGAAGTAATGGAGAAGTCTAGTGAAGAAAAGGAACATAGGGAGGCTTCTCTCTTTAATGGTAGGAGGGCATAAAAACAATGGGGCATTGCTTTGTGTGGTCTGGAGAGTGATCTAAGATGTACTTACAGTTTCAAATGAATTTGTTTAGCGTGTAGCAAATGAAAGTAAATAGCAGGTAGATGGAAGCAGCAGATGGATACCAATGTCTTCGAATCATGAACTGACAAAACCCAACAGATAACTGGAGGGGCCTGATTGAGAGAGCAAACAGAGATGACATCATCAGACAGAAGCTTATAACATCTAGCAGAAATTAGCTGGGGAGCTGCACTGAGGCAGTCAGCTTGAGTTGGTGATTAAATGCTTTGTGTTTCCCGTTCTCACTACAGGCATTTTTATATCATGGGATGAGTGATAGTTATATCCTTTGGAAATAGCTTATCTTCTAGCTGTTCTCAAGGACACAATGATTATTATCCCCTTAGCTGCTTTTCTGTCTGTTACAGAGGCGGGGCCAGCCTGACCCAGGACAACAGATTTTGGAGGGCACTTGACATAAATATTCATGAGGTGTTGAGACCAGGGAAGTTCTCCTTGCATCCAGAATCCACTTTCAACAAATTTAAATAGACCATTTTCCAGTGTCATGTATTTTACGGATATTTTGGAAGGTGGGAGGGCAGATTTGGTGGAAAATTCTGAAATTTTCTCCTGGTTGCTTTGGTTTCTTTAGTGTGACCGTACAATGGTGATCCAGACTGGCAGAGGTAGAGGCTAAAGGTGAGGGTGGTTCAAGAGTGGGAAAGGAATTTAGTAGGACTACGGGAAAGAACCAGAAATCCTGGAGGTGGGTGTTTTCACACTTAACTGAGCCTGTCAATCAGGTGCTTTTCTGCAACCATAGTTAGACCTTAGGGTACAGGTGTGTCAGAGGTAGAAGGTTGGGTTTAGTCATGATAGATGCTATGGTGTATGATAGAGTTAACGAGGATCAAGATAGTTGAGCACTCATGCAGGAGAGTGGTTGAAATACACATCCCAGGGTACCAGAACAAGGGCCCCCAAAGTGGGAAGGCCTCAACACCAGGAGAGTAAAGGTTCGGAGAAGGCAGTAAGACAAGGTCACCCTGTGAGAAAAGGTACCTGTGGTGTCCTGCTTGGTATCGGATACTGGTAAACGATGTGGGGGAAGTCACCTAAATCCATAGATTATACAATTAGAGACTCAGATTAGAATAAACCCCATGTCTCTACCAAGGTCTTATCCTAAGATTCCATAGTCTATTCATCTGTGATTCATCGAAAAAGTAGCACATAACACGGACGCTAATGAGGAATAGGTTCAATTAGCACGAAACATTCAGACAAACTTCTGCGAAGGTTTCTCGCATCATCTTAAGGTTAATTAGCCACTAATTATTTCCCTTTCTTGCTTGTTGCATGCTTTTTGGATGACTGCTGCACAAATCAGCACTTTTGGAGGAAGTATTGAGAGACAGAGTGGAACAAATCTGGAATCCTGGAACAATGGGCTGGTGGGCAAGACCCCAAGTGGGAGGAGAGAGTGCCAGGTTTCTGCCCTTGCTCCAGCTCTATACTGTTTCATAACATCGTATTTATTGCTTTCACCGAGGCGTGTTAAAAGTGAACACTTCACAATCTGTGCTTTACTTGAATATTTGGCGAGGGTAGAGCTGGACCCAGAAGTCCTAGAGTAGAGGAGGAGTGGCTGGGATCTTTTCATCTGTTTGTCAGAATCTGGGCAGGCTAACAGCAGCCATGATGATGTTTTGGAGAGATATAAGAGCAAATAAAACTTTTTAACAGTCCAGTAAAAGGTTTTCTGTAACTGTGAAGAAACGTCCAGCGCCCGTGCGGCCACTCTTCCTGAAGATTACAACCGTCACTGTAGTGATTTCAGTCCCCTTTCTTCCCTTGTCCATCTCTATGGTCATTCACAATGTGGCCAAGGCAACCTTTTCAAGAATAAATCTGGTCAGTTCATACTTTGGCATGCAGCTGTCTTATTAGAGAATAAAATCCAGACTCCTCATTTTTCTCTTCAAGGTCTTACTTGAACTGGCCTGTACTTCCTTCTCTGATCTTGTTCCGAACACATTTCTACTTCATGCACAGCCCATCAGACATATTGACTTTCTATTGTTCCAGAAGTATACATAATTCATCACTATCTCAGAACTTGGTACCAATGGGGTCCTGTGCTGGGAAGTTTGTTCCAATCCTTAGAAGTCAGTGCAGACACTGTAAGAATTCCCTCTGGGCGGTGGTGGCTCATGCCTTTAATCCCAGCACTTGGGAGGCAGAGGCAGGTGGGTCTCAATGAGTTCAAGGCCAGCCTGGTCTACAGAGCAAGTTCCAGGACAGCCAGGGCTATACAGAGAAACCCTGTCAAATTTCCTCCTCTTCCTTCCATATCTTTTCTTTGCTGTTCCACCTTGAACTAGACAAGAGAAAAGTGACTAAAAGAATGTTTTTAAAAAATCATTGCCTGGTATATCTTCTGTGCCTAAGGCAAAATTTAATAGGCACTCAGCAAACCCTGCACAATGGAGAACAGAGAGACGTCCAAAGTGAGTGGTGTTGGAGGGTAGAGTCGGCTGAGGAGGACCTGGGGCTGAGCTGCTGTACTTCAAAGTGTTGATCCTATTTCCCACACGATGACTATTAAAACACAAGCATCTTCAAGTCTTGTAAGACCTGTAGCCCCCAACCTCCCCCGTTTAAAGTGCAAATAGTCCTGTGAGTTTACTTCTTAAAAAATATGCAGAATAGGTAAAGCAACATGGCGTCATGAGTGAGTGACAGAACAGAGCCAAAGGGCACCTGGGAGAGAAAACACCAGGAAGGGAGAAAGGTCTGAAAAGGTCACACCGGAGATTGACAACAGTTTTGTTTATAATGGGTCATTTCTGATTCTCAACCCGTAAGTAGTTGACCACCACTATTGACCACCACTGATGTGTGTGTATCAGATAGTTTTTGCTTTTAAAAAGCAGATTATTGATGATTTTTCTTAATTACAGTAAAGTTGGGGGTGGGGGGAGGGAAAAGAAGGATGTGCATGCTGAAAAAGAAAGCAAATCTGCAGCCACCATCACAGTAGACAATGCCAGCTGAGCAGCATGAGCTTTGCAGGGAGAGATTTGGTATCTATAGTGTTGTGGTTACTATGGTGACAATGTATTTTTAATGACATCATTAAATGGTGGTATAGCTTCTTGTAACTAAGGGAGCTGTACACTAGCAGCTGTGCTGTTTGGCCTTCACCTGTATTTTCTACAGAATTGTCTTTAATGACTCCAAAATAAAAGTGTGCTGGATAGAGGAACACTGTTTTGCTACACAATCTATGCATGTTTTAGATATAGAGAGAACTTTAGAGAATGCTAGTTATCCTCTTACACACACACACACACACACACACACACACACACACACACATATATGTAGATAAAAATATACACATGGGTATACTTTATAGATGAAGAGCTGGAGGCAATTTAAATGGTTTTTACCACCTCATTTAGTTATTGACAGACTTAGGACAAACTCTTGGGGATCCTGACCACAAACCAATTTTTTTTCTTACCACTACCTAATGCTTTCCCTAAATGCAGTATGACACAGAACACATTGTGTGTGATTTTCATATATCAGCATTGGTAAGAAGCCATGGTAGGACACACCTTTAGTCCCAGCACTTGGGAGACAGAGGCAGGCAGATCTCTGTGAATTTGATGTCAGCCTCATCTATATAGAGAGTTCCAGGCCAGCCAAGACAATGAGATCCTATCTCAGAATAAAAAAGTTGGTAAGTAATTGCAATTAATATATAATCACCCTGAGGAGGTTGTGAGGTATTAGAGCCCAGAGGAAATAATAATTAATATATGTTATAGTTGGATTTTTCTTTTCTTTCTTTCTTTTTTTTTGGTTTTCAAGATAGTATTTCTCTGTGTAGCCTTGGCTGTCCTGGATCTCACTCTGTAGACCAGGCTGGCCTCAAACTCACCAAGATCCTCCTGCCTCTGCCTCCCAAGTGCTGGGATTGAAGGTGTGCATCACCACTGCCTGGCCAGAGATAGAATTTAAGTGGCCCATGAGCCCTTAAAATTTTTTTCAAATGTACGTGCTTTCATGTGCATGTGTTTTACTTTGTTCTCACCCCTCTTCTCCCTCCCCTTCCCTTCCTGGGATCACAGGTATATGCTGTTACACCTGACTTCCTGTGTATTTTTTAATAGAGTCATCAAATGGGTTTCTGACTTTACCCAATAAATGCCAAATCACGGCTCTTTCCTCATTTGTGTCCAGATATCATAACCCCAATGGAAAGATAAATGCTACATTGAGAAAAATGCTTGTTAAGATAGTATAAAGATTAACATTTTAAATTTATATTATATTAATTAAAATTAAAAATTTAATACATATACATACATATATGTATATATAAACACACATAAGGACATACCTATATACCTACACACACACACATACACACACACATACACACACACACACACAAACACACACACACAGACATACCTATATATATACCTACACACACACCCCACCCCACCCCACACACTAAAATGTAATAAATAATGAAAAACTATTAAAACAGGAATCACTTAACCCTGCTGTAGTTCTTGGGCTTATATTCTTTGTTAGTCATATTATCGCAGCTCAGCTTGGCTCCATGAGCTGACTCATTTGAGAGGCCGCAAAACAGAGGAAGAATGTGAAAACAGAAGTAATGTCTGGAAGCTAGGGTGGCAAGACAGCAAGGAAGAGAAGGAGCATGAAATTTAGGGACATCCTGGGAAAAGCAGGGACATCCAGGGCCCAGGAGAGTGGAAGCTGGGTTTTTCTGGAGGAAGGCAGTGTGGCAATGAGCTAGCGAAACAATGAGGGTAATCGAGGGACGAGGGATGGATGCCAGATAGAAAAAGCTTAAAAACACCTGGTTCAGAGCACTTTGGGGACGGGCAGACATAAGAAGCAATGTAGAGAAGGAACTGGTAGGGAGATTTTTCTGTTCTGAAGGAAATAGGCCAGGATGAATCACGAGCTGCAGCCCAAACTTGACTTATTTACTCGACTCTGAAGAAAACAGCTTAGGGCTGTTTAGTGAAAACCACTGCTAGAAAATAGCACGTAGATACCACTCAGCTTGATAAATGGCTTTTCTCCGAGATTCAACATTAGAGAAACAGCCTTTACACAGAGATTTAAAAAATTAATCAGTTTTTTTTTTTTTTTTTTTTAGTGTAGTTTAAGTTTTCTAGAAAAATCTCACTGAAACGATATAGCTGCCATAGGCTTCCTCTTGTCTTGTAGGCTTCCCCTATAGCATGTCACATTGCTGGGGTACATTATTACAGTTGGTGAGCCTGTCTTGATGTAGCATTCTTTTGTCTTGAAGTTATTTATTATAATCCTGCAAGTGTGTAGGTGGGCTATGGCACTGATGTGGAGGACAGAGAATGTCTTTTGAGGGGTCAGTCCTTTTCAGTTCTTTCTCTTCACCTAGAGATCTAGACCAGGTCATCAGTCTTGTAGGGCAAGCACCGTTACCTGCTGAGTGTTCTTGTTCGCCTGATACTGATATATTATTATTATTAAATTAAGTCTCTATGATTTAGTTTTTCACTGTGTTCTATGAATTTTGGCAAATGCATGATGCATGTCTTCTGGTAAAGTTCCATGTGGTGCTTCCACTGTCCTAAAAAGCCCCACTTTCTATGTGTTTAACCCTTTCTTCATCCCAACCTGTGGCAGCCAATGATCTTTTTGCTCTTATTTTAACTTAGTTTTGATTTCCCAGAATTCCATTCTGGCAGTGTGATTGGAATCATATACTATGAATCCTTTTTAGATTGGAGTCTCTTAGTGTATTGAAGGCTCCTCCATACCTTTGCCATTTTGTTTCTTGTTGCTGACTAACATTCCACTGTCTGGATATAGCAAGAATGTACCCATTTTCCATTTCCAGAAGCAATGAGAGCAGTTGCCTTATGTCTTCTCCAGCACTTGGTGGTCTCAGTATCTGGAATTTTGCCATCTCTTAGCCATGTCATGGCTTCTTAAAGATTGGTTTAATTTGAGTTTTCTTAATGACATTTAATGTCTCCGGAGCAACAGTTTACATCTGTTCAGTCCTCTCGCCCATCTGAAACACAATATTGTTTTCTCAGTGCTGTATTTTAGGAGTTCCCTATGTGTTTTAGACACAAAGCTTTTATCAGTGATGCATTTCACAAGGTTTTCTCCCTGTGTGGGTTCTCTCTTTATTCTTCTTTCAAATGTCCCCCAAAGTCCATGTGTTGTAACAACCAAGAATGCTCTAGAATTAATGACAGACAGAAAAGTGTAGATTCACACAGAGCACAAAGAATAGCAAGCAGAATAAACACCAAAAGATTTATATGTAGGCACATAGTAGTGAGATAGCAGAAAAAATCAAAGACCAAGGGATATTCTAGAAAGAAGGTAGATGCATAAAGTACCTTATTCTTAAACATGCAAGGGCAAGAATGGTGTTGCACTTCCCTTTACAAACTGAGAAACATTCCCCAGAGGTTTCTATACTTGCTTACGTGGAGCCTAGTTGGTGGTGTTGCTTGAGGGAGTCACCATCACCTTGTTGGAGGAAGTATGGGCTTTGAGAGCTTAAAGCCTCTACCTTACTTCCAGTTTGCCTTCTGCTTTAGGTTGAGGGTGTGAGCTCTCAGCTCCTGCTCTTGCTGCCAGGCCACTTGCTGCTGTGCCAATCCACTGTGACAGACTCTTGTCCTTCTCAGACCATAAGGCAAAATAAACGATTCTATAAGCTGCCTTGGTGTGCTGGTTTGAAAGAAAATGGCTGCCAGAAGCTCATGAGGAGTGGCACTATTAAGAGGTGTGGCTTTGTTGGAGTAGGTGTGGCCTTCTTGGAGAAAGTGTGTCGCTGTGGGGGTGGGCTTTGAGGTCTTATATATGTTTAAGCCATGCCCACTGTCTTGGTTCACGTCCTGTTGTCTTTGGATCAAGGTGTAGAATTCTCAGATCCTTTTCCAGCACCATGTCTGCCATGTCGATAATGGACTAATCCTCTGAAACTGTAAGCCACCCTAATTAAATGTTTTCCTTTATAAGAGTTGCCATGGTCATGGTGTCTCTTCACAGCAATAGAAACCCTAACTAAGATAGAAGTTGGTACCAGGTACCAGGTACCAGGTATTGCTGTGATAGGCCTTATCATGTTTTTATTTTTTTATTTTTTTATTTTTTTTAAGGAATTTGGACTTTGGTACTTTGGGTTAGGAAAGCAGTGGAATGCTTTAAGCACTGCTTAATGGGCCATACTAGTAGGGGCATGGAAGGTTTGAACTGTGTGGGCCTGGCTCAAGAGGTTTCAGAGGAGAAGAATTTTAGTATATGGCCTAGAAATCATTCTTGTGATATTTTAGTGAAGAATGTGGCTGCTTTTTGCCCTTGTCCAAAGAGTGTGCCTGAGGCTAAAGTAATGGGTTTTGGATTAATTCCATTGCCAGAAGAAATCTCAAAACAGCCTAGTATAGACTCTGCTGTGTGGTTATTAGTGGTAACTCTTATGAAGATCTATAATGAAAAGGAACCAGCTGAGAAAGGAAAAACACAAAATGTACAATTTAAGGAGAAAAGGGGCATCAGGAAGTGCAATGGAGCTGAAGCCTGTGTTCAAAGAGATAAACAGATTAAGAAATAGAATAAAGGAGGTGGTAACCTCAGGGCAAGATCCAACCCAGCTAAGTTTCCAACTTCTGAAAGGGAATTAAAGAAAAGCTTAGAGCTAGGTGTGGTGGTACACACCTTCAATCCCATGACTTGGAAGGCAGAGGCAGTTATCTGAGTTTGAGGCCAGCCTGGTCTACAGAGCAAATTCCAGAACAGCCAAGCTCAGGCAGTGAAGGAAATCATCAAAACCAGAAAACTGATGAAGATGTAATTGAACAAAGGGCCATGATCCAGCCCCCACAAGCAGCAAAACTTGGCAGCTTTGGCCACATGGTTCTGGCATTGGAATCAAGGAGCGACTAAGGAAAGCCACTGAGGCCCAGCATGTTGTTCCTGGTTAACAACAAATGCCCTCCAAAACCCAAAAGCTAGAAAGAAGTTATAACCCTCATTAAGTTACAATTGCATCAATCAATCATTTTCTGTTATGACCATTTTTAATTTGTCATGAACTACCCTGGGATTATAATGACATGTAGCCAGAGTCAAGAAGGAAGACCTAGGGAGATGATTTCTGCTTTGGAGGACAGTAATACCTCCAGAATTGTCATAAGAAATAAACATCCTGTTGATTCTTGGTGGGGAAAAGATTAATGCTGTTCATTTAAACTCATGTTGAATTTTCCCATCAACTTGTTTGTGTTTTTCTTCCAAATCCAGTGGGCTGTATTCTTCTTCTAGTTCATCTAAATATTCCACAGTAAAAAGATTTTCATCAGCAGGAATGTCCTAAGGCTTCCATTTTTTCTCTCCCTCCTCTTCATTGTCAGCTTCTCCATCACTCCTTTTACCATTTTTTGCCTGACCTCCAGAAACTTCACTTAATTGGTTTCCGTCATCATCTGAAAGCACATGTGCCCAGCCTTTTGTGGCCGGCTGTGGTAGAACGGTCTTGTCTGCATCTCTTGGGAAGTCATTTGTACTCCTAGCGTCACCAGCCTCACCACCACCTGCTTCCTGCATGTCCTGAGTATCATCTGCTTCTTCCTCCTCATGGACCAGTTCAGGATGAAATTCAAACGCCCCTGACTAATGATCGCCAAGTGCCTCCCTGATTTGAGGACAGCATTTCTTCCTTCCATACACTCTTCAAGTCGGTAAGGTTTTTTTTCTTGTCTCTTCTAGGATGATTCTTAGTAACGTTTATACCTAGGACAGGATATGTGCTCTCTTTTAAAGCCTTGAAAATGTCACACATGTATAATATGTATCTTGATCATATCTACCTCTCACTTGTTCCCAAATCCTCCTAGAAATTTCCACTGCAGCTATCACATTGTACCTCCAAACTTTATGTCCTCTTAATATTAATTAACTAGGGGGGATCTGGACCCCATCTGTAACTCCAGTTCCTGGAGATCCAGTGCCCTTTTCTGGCTGCAGTGGGCACTGCATGTATGTAATGCACTTAGAGGCATGCAGGCAAAGACACTCATATAAATAAAAGGAAAAACATTTAAAATCTTTAAAAAAATTAATGAGTTAACCTACTGAGTCTAATAGTGCTGTCCATGTACTCATGGGTGTGGGGTCAGTCATGGGGAAATGGGAGAACATAACAGTAAACAACCCCCAAAGAAAAATGACTGCTTCTTCTTCAGCAACCATCAACTGCCAAATAGAGCCTCAATTAGGGGCCAGATCTTATGAACTTCTCTTCTATTCCATGCTGGAATTTTCGACTGGGTTTATTGTGTGAAACAATCATGGTGCTGTGAGTTTACATGAGCAGCAGTCACGTCATGTCCAGAGGTCAGCATGTAAATAGATTATTTGTATCAACAGGTCTCCTCTGTTGATACAAATAATCTAGGGCTGAAAAGTCATTGTCCTTTTTTCTCAACACTTTAAACAGCCAAGAGTCTCTGCATTAACCACTACCCACTTCATTAAGAAGCTTCTCAGATCAGGGTTGGGAGAAGCATGGATTTGTGGACATAAACAAATATTTAGAAGGCAGTTTGATAACATGATAACCTAGAAAACAACATCCATAGGTTCTCCCCTAGAGTCTGGCCGTGAATTTTGACTATACTTATAGTTTCATGTATGCATTCCTGCCCACAGAGCATGCCTCAAATCCAATAAAGAGAACAGGTGGTTACATAGTTATGCTATTATCACACCAGTGGGCATCTCTCGCCTGAGGGGTTGGTGTTATTACAGCATGGAGGGTATAGTGCTGGATAAAACTACTGATGTCTTTTCTCCCCCAGGAAGCTGCATGGCACCTTCCAGCACTGTGAATGCTAGCCAGCAGGGTTGGTTCAAGATTTATTTCTCTGTATTCTATAACCAAAGTATGTGATATCTTCAGCAAGAGAGTCTTACTGTCTAGTTAGTGTGTGAAACCAACAGCCATGGTGATAGCCTGCTATGTTTTAGGTGCCCCTGGGGCTTCCCTGAGCAATAATTTATAAGGAGGTAACCTATGCTTGACAGAGTTTTGTTTAATAACCCATGCCTTCTGGGAGTCCTAATCCAGGCTTGTTCTTGAGCCAGGCCCTATGGAATGTTCCTGTAGTCCCAGCTGCATGGGAGTATGAGGCAAGAGGATCACTTGAGCTAAGGAGTCCAAGATAAATTTGGGCAATATAAAACAAAAAAATGAAACCCAAACCAAACAAATCAATGAAGAACCAAAGGGAAACAAAAACAAAATGAAAGTATCCTTGCTGTTAGGAAAGAATATCATCAATATCCACTAGTAATACATGGACTTATGTCTCTTTGAATATTGACTTTTTCCTTATTTTTATTTTTATTTTTATTTTTTGAGTCGGGCTCTTAGCCTTGGTTAGTCTCCTTTTCACAGAGAGATCTACCTGTGTAAACAGAAGTTTCTGTCCTGCCAGCAACTCCTAAATACCTGGCTGCTGCTTCCCAAATAATTGACTCAGAGGTTTAATATTACTTATAAATGATTGGCTGATGGCTCAGGCTTATTACTAGCTAGCTAGTACATCTTAAATGAACACATTTCTATTAATCTATGTATTGCTACATAGCTGTGGCATTACCAGTCTGCTGGCATGTTGCTCCTTGGGCAGGCTGTCTGGCTGGTGTCTGCCTCAACTCTGCCCTTTCTTCTCCCTATATTCCATTTGGCTTTCCCATCTTGCTATATTCTGTCTGGCTATAGGCCAAATCAGCTTTATTTATCAACCAATGAGAGCAACACCTATTCACAGCACACAGAAAGACCTTCCCACAGCACACCTTCTTCTGCTTCTGGAAGTGCTGGGATTAAAGGCCTGCTTCCCTCTCCCCACCCAACACCACTGTGGCTAGCTTATATTTACTCTTAAGGTCTTTTTTTTTTTTTTTTTCTGGTAGAAGAATAAAAGGTTTGCTCTCATTAAAAACAGATTTCAAGAACACCCTCAATTGGAGAAGTTGCCATTTGTACCCACTCACTAGACAAGGAACCCTTCCTCATAACTTTTCCCTACTGATTTTAATGTGCCCCTTCCAGCTGCTGTAGTTGGAGAACATGCTGGAGTGTATTGATGACCTGGTAAAAGACCATGGAAGTGATGTGATGCAGTTGTGCTTGAGCACAAGGCACGTATCTGTTGTTTCTGTGGCTCCCCTCATTCCACATCTCTTTTCTGACTCAGAATGAGCCCTGGTGGAGTTGCTTCCCTATCCTGGCCTCTTCCCAGGAGCCCTGGCCTTGACTCCCTGACTTGGGTTCATTCAGAATCAAAGTCTCCAATAAATCACCCCTCTGTAGCATGCTGTTTAACCTTTTCAGAAAAGACAAATGTGGCCCTTCCACTTTCCAGAGCCCAAATCTTCAGAGACCGATGTCTAGGCAGAATGTACTATTTGTCTCAATGAAAGCAGAGCTGTCTTCTCTAGGAGACAAGTGAGGACAAAAAGTTCCCTTTTAAAGCAGCCATCCTGAATTTGACTCTACAACCTTATGGTTTGGATGAACTGGAGACCAAAGCAGGAACTGGGGGGAGTAGAGAAGGAAACCATATCTCACAGCTCCACAAATGCTGGAAGATCTGTGTCCCCCACCCCCGCCCTGAGTTTGTAATTCAGTTTCAGTAACATCTGTATTACTAGCATCAATAACATTTATATGAGGTAATTATTATGGGTGAGAAATAGAAAAAAATGTTGCATTTTACATTGCCCCTCGCCCAACCCATTGGGAAGAGTTTATTAAATATCTATTGCATAAAAATGACTACTATAGAATACACAAGAGCTTAAAGAGAGAGAGAGAGAGAGAGAGAGAGAGAGAGAGAGAGAGAGAGAGAGAGAGAGAGAGAAAGGGGGCTGAAGAGATGGCCCAGCCGTTGACTTTTTTCTCTCAAGGAGGACCTGAGTTCAGGTATAAATACCCACATGAAGACTGAAAGGAACTGCAATTCCAGGGTGTCTGTTGCCCTCTTTTGGCCTTCATGGGCAGTGCAGTCACATGGCACACAGACACATGGAGGCAAAAGCTTCATACACAGAAAATAAAATACGTTTTTAGAAAAGAGCTGATATCCTAACTTGAAAGTAATAAGGCAGAAAGAATAAATCCTGCCTCGCCCTGCCTTGGGTTGGCTGAAGCTCTCTAGAACTGGAGAGACCGATCTCTTTTACTCAGGTTTTTTTTTTTTTTTTTTTTTTTTTTTTTCTCAAATGTTCATCTCACCCAGCAACACCCTCACAGTTGCACCCACAATAATATAGTATTTAACCAAATGTGTAGCCCCCTCATGGGCCAGGCACTTTGACAAAGAGGTTTGCATATACACAGCAGCCCGGATGTACTTCAGAGCCTTCTGCCTCCTTCAAAACCAGCATCTTGGTAGTCTAAGCAAATGAGGAATACAGCGCCCCCAGAACCCATGCGGCCATTACCTCCTGAGCTTCTCTTTTGGTGCTTGGAAGGGTCAGATGCAGCCACTTATATTTCACCTTGGAGGGACATCTCAACAGGTTCCACACTATTTGATCCTTAGGGATTTCACCAGCTTTCTTTGATACCTGCTCTATAGCCCAAGCTGGCCTCAGACTTCTCAGGTAGCTCAGATCTACTTCAGATTTTCTATGTGGCTCCAGCTGGTCTTAAACATGCAATCTTCCTGTCTCAACCTCCCAAGTGCTTAGAGCCAGGGGCTGGGATTATAGGCATTCACCAACATACTTGGATAGATATTTTTAATGAATTTATTTCCCACTCTGAAATAGACCTTCAAATGCCTGATCTTTACAGGTAGAACACTTGCTGCTACTCACTTGTTAGGTTTGATCCACACAGGGTTGTCAGTGTAGTGAACTAGTGTGAAGTCTGGTGGAAGGAAAAAGAAGCTGTCACAGGTACTTCTCTCATCACAGTGACAGAAGGAACTAAGGAAAGAAAGGTTTGGTATGGCTCACAGTTTGGGGTTTCAGAATACACAGCAGCAGGAGAGTGGTGGCGGGCATTGTGTCTGCCATGAGGAAGCAGAGAGAGATTAATGCTGCTGTCCCATCTGCTTTCTGCTTTTAATTTAGTATAAGTCCTCAGCCCATGGATGATGCTGGCCAAACTCCAAGTGGGTCTTTCTATCTCAGTTAATTTTTTCTGGGAATCATATCCAGACACAGCCAGAGGTTTGTCTTCTAGATTGATTCCAAATCTCATAAAGATGGCACAATTAACCATCATGGTGGTCAAGAGCCCCATGACCTAGAGCTGCAGAGTTAAGGCAAGGTGTACTGCTGGCCTTATCAGCTGACAGTGAGTTGTTTCCAGTAGACCTTATATACAGGAAATGAGGAAAAGGCATTTCAGGTCAGTAGTTGTATGTCAGGGCTCATCCAGTCAAACTGAATATGTGCATTTGTATTTTGAGTCAATAGGTAGGTATTGAGAGATTAACTAGGAAGAGCCAGTATGGTGTCATACACCTCTAATTCCAGCACTCATAAGGCTGAAGTGGGAGGATCTTGTGTTCAAAGACAGCTTGGGCTGCTGGGGCTTGGCCAGACCTGGAGAGAAAAACTCTAACTACAAATGGTGCCCAATGGGTTGACAAGAGTTTCCACCTAAAACCTAAAAGAAAAGATTCTAAAACAGAGCTAAAAACAACTTCTTAGTTGTCTCTCTCAAGTTAGTGCCAGCCTGGGGGTTTGAGCTACTATGGCGGGTTCCTAGCTTACATGCTTGACCTGCATGCAGTATGGCGGGAATGAGGCGTCTACAAGTGGCACATTATGCTGTGTGGTGGATTTAGACTTTGCTAGTACAAACAAAACAAAACAAAACAAAACAAAAAAGAGGTTTCTGAGCTACACACTGCTCTGATAGAAGCATAGACCCACTGTTTCTGAGACTTGATGGCTCCCAGAGCTGGCAGTAAATGTACCACCACCATGTTGAGAACTGAGGTGGGTGGAGTCATCAGCCACAGCTCTGTTTCAGTCTTAGAAATGCTGCAGTTTAAAACAATAGATTCACAATAAGACAGATTCAGATGGAACAAGAATTTAAATGCTTTACAATGTGTATAAAAATGTATGTAGGCTTGGAAGAGAGAGAAAAAGAAATATATATATATATATATATATATATATAGTTATATAGTTATATAGTTATATAAAAGTAGTTTTTTTTCTTTTATTATTATTATTATATTTGTGTTTTAATTTTACACACCAGCCATGGGTTCCCCTGTCCTCCCCCCTCCCGTCCCCACCCCCACTTTCCCCTCATCTCCTCCCCTCCATTCCCATCTCCTCCAGGGCCAAGACTCCCCTGGGGATTCATTTAAATCTGGTGGATTCAGTACAGGCAGGTCCAGTCCCCTTCTACCAGGCTGAGCAAAGTGTCCCTGTGTAAGCCCAAGGTTCCAAACAGCCAGCTCATGCACTAAGGACAGGTCCTGCACCCACAGCCTGGATGCCTCCCAAACAGTTCAAGCTGTTCAATTGTCTCACTTATCCAGAGGGCCTGATCCAGCTGGGGGCTCCACAGCCTTTGGTTCATAATTCATGTGCTTCCATTCGTTTGGCTATTTGTCCCTGTGCTTTTTGCAATCTTGGAGTCAACAATTCACGCTCTTACAGTCCCTCCTCTTTCTCGACAGTTGGACACCTGGAGCTCCACCTGGGGCCTGGCTGAGGATCTCTGCATCCACTTCCATCAGTTATTGGACGAGAGTTCCAGCACGACTGTTAGGGTGTTTGGCCATCTGATCATCAGACTGGGTCAGATTAGGCTTTCTCTTGACCATTGCCAGCAGTCTACAGAGGATGTATCATTGTGGATTTCTGGGGACCTCTCGAGCACTCTGCCTGTTCCCGTTCTCATGTGGTCTTCATTTATCATGGTCTGTTATTCCTTGTTCTCCCTTTCTGTTCTTGATCCAGCTGGGATCTCCTGCTCCCCTAAGCTTTCTTTTCCTCAAATCTTGCCCTTCATTACTCCCACTGTCATCCAGGTTGTTCATGTAGATCTCATCCAAAAAAATAGATAGTTTTTAAAAATAAAGTTTTAAAAAAGACAGTAAAGGCAATATAAAAAATAAGCCACATAAAGATAGATATTACACAAAAAATCTAGACAAATTGTGTTTTCTTTGAGTTTTTTTTTTGAGCTGAGGATCAAACCCAGGGCCTTGTGCTTGCCAGGCAAGTGCTCTACCACTGAGCTAAATCCCCAACCGTCTTTGAGATTTTTTAACTGCAGAAAATAATTTGATCATAAAAGCTGTTGAGTTAAGCCAATATGTATATTTTAAAGGTACCTTAACTTCAAAATTTACTTCAAAATTTGCTTCAGATAGGAGGATGGACATCAAAGACACTCTATATGGAGTTTATCTTTTATTTATTTATTTATCTATCTATTTATTTATTTATTTAAAAAAATAGTGATTTGGGCAAGAAACTGTTCTTGCCTAGACCTCTTGATCGACTGGACATGTAGGACCCATAGGAGGGTGACCACTGAACTTCGGCAAAATGGTCCTTTAGGTTCCTGCTTCTCCAGACATTCTACAGGACACAGAGAGAAATGAGTGAGAGATTCTAGACCTGTGGGCTAAAGACAGATGCCCCAACTTTACAAAAGAACTTTGGATGACTGTCCAGGATGCCAGATGTCTCTGTCCATTCTTGTAAGACTCTTGAAAGTTGCTTGCGTCTTTTTGTTTCTCAGGTAATATTATATCCTTTTGAGGTCTTTGATGTAGTTGAAGACTATATAGTTATAATTTCCTTAGTTATGATAAAAGGTAAGTTAGATATGAAACCTTAGACTCACAAATATAGGATAGATAGGATATCTTCTTTAATTTTGCCAAATACAAATAGACTAGATATTATAAATAGACTAGATATTGTAACTGTAATTTTTGCTTAAAATATTTTTTTGTTATATGTAATTTTACTATGGAAAAATTAAAACCTTCCTTTAAAAAAAAGAAAGGGGAAGTGCTGTGGGATGTTCTGTATATTGAACGTGTTGTTCTGGTTGGTTAATAAATAAAACACTGATTGGCCAGTAGCCAGGCAGGAAGTATAGGTGGGAAAAGAAAATTCTGGGAAGTAAAAAGCTGAGGCAGGGAGATGCCCTGATGAGAAGCAACATGTTAAGTCACATGGCAATTTACAAATTAATAAAAATGGGTTAATTTAGGATATAAAAACAGTTAACAAAAAGCCTGCCATGACCATACAATTTGTAAATAATATAAGTCTCTGTGTGTTTACTTGGTTGGGTCTGAGCGGCTGTGGGACTGGCAGGTGAGAGAGATTTGTCCTGACTGTGGGCCAGGCAAGAAAACTCTAGCTACAGAGGCTGAGGCAGGAGGCTGGCAAGTTTGAAGACAACTTGTACTATATAGTGAGATGTTATCTTTTTTTCCTAAATATTTTATTTTATTTTCATTTACATATATCTATGTATGTCTGTGCGTGGGTATAGGCACATGTGTACAGGTGCCCACAGGGGCTAGCAGAGGGCACTGAATGCCCCAGAGCTGTAGTTATAGGGGGTTGTGGGTTGCCCTATGTGGGTGCTAGCAACTGAACTCAGCTCCTCTGGAAGAGCAGTGAGTGCTTTTAGCTGCTGCTTCATTTCTCCAGCCCCATTAGACCTATCTTAAAACAAAGAAACAAGCAAACGAACCAAGCAAAAGATGAAAGGATATGAATATAAAAAATAGTGCAGTTAGTGGGAAATGGGTGGGGTGTGGGTGAAATGACGTTATCTACCTCATGACTATGACATAGAGGCAAGTGATGGGTGGAGGGCATTTCAGTTGCAAGTACTGAAAGTTTTTCAAGGCACAGGAGCAAGAAACAGATGTAATAGGACTTCACAAAGGGACATGTAATACAACCTTCTGCCGTGCCATTTGGTATTTTGTCCCTTGGGGTCTGTTACTTGTGAAACACAGATACCTGCAGGTTAACATGTGTTTCCTATGGGGAGTTCTGGGATGCAATAAAGCGGGATATGAAATGGAGCCTTCTTTGCGGTGATTATTAGGATCTGAAGGTGACACTTTGGTTAAATATTTGCAAGTTTAATGTATGAAGATGTGCATTCACATTCATTTTTTTCAGCCAGTCTCATTTTTATAGCTCTAAACCTGTACTTAAAAAAAAAAATCAGTTTTTCAGCCAGGCGGTGGTGACCCATGCCTTTAATCCCAGCACTTGAGAGGCAGAACCAGGTGGATCTCTATGAGTTCAAGGCTAGCTTGGTCTACAGAACAAGATCCAGGACAGGCACCAAAACTACACAGAAAAACCCTGTTTCAAAAAACAAAATAAAAAAAGAGTTTTCCCTAGATTTATTGAATTGTGATTAATAAAAATTGTACGTATTTAAGGTATACAAAGTGATGCTTTTTGTTTCATTTGCACAATGATGCTTTGATAAGTGTATTGTTAAGTGTATAATCCTGCAACAATGTTCATACTCAAGCTGATTAGCATAACTGTACAGTTTAGGTTAAAAAATTCACATGCATGCAAAGAACAGGTCATGTCTATGCTCTTAGGAAATGCACGTTTCACTAAAGGTTGTGACAGTCACTATCCCATATACTTGGTTTTCAGAACTGAAGCATTTTGGCTGCAAGTTTTAAACTTTGGTCTACCATCTCTCCATTTTCTGTCACCCTCCAAATCCCCTGTAACTGTCATTCTATTTTCTGTTTTTGTGAGTTTAGTCTTTTTATGCGTGCACAAACGAGCGAGACTACATGTATTTATCTTTCTGTGACTGGCTTAGCTATCATGGACCCCAGACGCATTATTGTGGCTGTAGATGGAAAGTTTTCTTTCTTTTATAAAGACCAAATAATTTTTATACATAATATGTATCTGTAACATTTCTCTAGGCACTTACCCATTGATAGATTTTTTTCCCCATGTCTTGGTGTCTCAGGGTTTTCTATTGCTGTGAAGAGACACCATGACCATGGCAGCTTTTACAGAGAAAACATTTAATTGGAAGGCTTATTGTTCCGTGGTTTAGTCCATTATCATCATGACAGGGAGCATGCATGCAGGAAGTTGTGGTGCTAGAGCGGAGAGTGCTACATCTTAACCAGAAGGCTGCAGGAAGTCGAATGTCTATCACATGGAGTGAAACTTGAGGAAAAAGACCTCAAAGCCCACCATCACAGTGACTCACCTCCTCCAACAAGGCCACACCTTCTTATAATGCCACTCCCTTTGGGGCCATTTTTTTTTTTTTTTTAAACCACCACATTTGGGTATATACTGTGAATTTTCTGGTTAGTTTTTTGTCAACTTGACATAAATTAGAGTCATTTGGGAAGAGAGAATGTCAACTGAGGATTTTTTTCCCCCATTTGATAGCCTGTGGGAGTATTTTCTTGATTAATGATTGATGTGGGAGGTCCCAGTTCACTGTGGGAAAATAAGTGGACCTGGGTTATGAGAAATCAGGCTGAGCAAGACAGGGAGAGCAAGTCAGTAAACTGTTTTTTTTTCTGTTTCAGTTCCTGCCTCCAGGTTCCCACTGCTGTTCCTACCCCGACTTCCTCTTAGGAGTACTGTGCTGGAGGCATGTAACTCAACAAGCTCTTCCCAAACAAGTTGCGTTTGACTATGGTGTTAACTAGTACTGTGAACAATGCCAATGAGCCTGAAGAGTACAGAACGTCTTTTCAAGAGAGTACTTAAAACTTCCCCCCCTTTGGATATGTACAAAGAAGTACCATGAACTGGGCGCCTTAACATCTACTTCTGTCGTTCCACAGTCCTGGAGGATGCAAGTTCAAACTCACGACGTTGTCAAGTTGGTTCCACTTGAGAGCTGTAATGGAGTCTGTTTCAGACTTCTCTCTGATTGGTGGCTGTCTTCTTCCCCGACATCATCTTTCTGTTTGCATCTGAGTCCACATTTTCCCTCTTTCTAAGGGCACCAGTCCTATTGATTAGGTCCTATGCTCATAGGCTCATTTTAATTTGATTACTTCTGTAAAGTACCTATTTCCAAGTACAGACACATTCTGGATTACAGAAAATTAGACTGTCAATTCGAATCTTGGTGTGACGTGAAAAGAAAATTGCTTGTTCCTTGCTCCTAAGTGGGGAAGGTAGTGAAGATTTTTTGCGGGGGGGGGGCAGGAGGGGGGCGATGGAAAGCCTGAAATGTTGGGGCTTCTATTGCGGGAATTCTTAGGAATAAACAAGGGGCCACTTGCACCCTGGGAAGCACTTGATGCTTTGTGTAATCATTGCGCTTAAGATTCAACGACTGATTTGTTAGTTCACAAATAATTGGAGCTGCTGGGTAACTAACTTGTCATTAACTGTATTTTTTGTTTTGAGTTTTTGGTGATAGACAAACAAAACAAAACAAAACAAAAAACAAAAACAAAAAAACAAAACAAAAAACAAAAACAAAACAAAAAACAAAAACAAAAAAACCACCACCACCACTACAACAACAAAATGCATGAAAATGGGCTCTATTAATATCAGAATTCTTGCCTTGGAGCAAAGCGGTAAGTGGAGAAGAGGCCAGTTCTGTGGACACTTCAGTTCTGTCCACACTTAAGCACTCTCCCTTATTTAAAGACATCATGTGTAAAGAAGCAGTCCACGCCTATATCAGAGCCTTTGGGTCACAGATGCAGGAAGATTCCAAACCCGAGTCAAATAGCAAGATGGGGGCTGAGAGTCGGGGAGAGGGCACAATTCTTTTACCCCTCTTCTTTATTTTTTTCTTCTTCTCTCAAATATTATACCTCAATTGCAGTTTACCATCCCTCTCCTCCCCCAAGTCTCTCCCCCATCACTTCCCCTCAGAAAAGAGCAGGCCTCCCAGGGATGTCAAGGAAACACAACATAACAAACTACCATTAGACCAGGCACAAACCATCATATCAGGGCTGGAAGGGGCAACCCAGAAGGAGGAAAAGGGTCCCACAAGAAGGCAAAGGAGTCATAGACTGCCCTCACTCTCCCTGTTAGGATTTCCACAAGAACCCCAAACTACTCAGCTATAACATACATACAGAGGACCTAGGACCTTTATAGGCTCCCTGATCTCTGCCGCCAGCAAGTCTCCATGAGTCCCAGTGGGCCATGTTCTCATAGTTCCTCTCTGTCTGATTTTTCCAGTCCTTCCTCTCCCTCATCCACAGGACTCCTGGGCTCCATCTAGGGTTTGGCTGTGGGACTCTGCATCTGTTCCCATTGGTTGCTGAATGAAATCTCTCTGGTCTCTTTGATGACAATTCTTTTAGCATTAAACAGAGCAATAAATTTAACAGGTGATAGAAGAACACCAAGGAGCCAGTAGAAGGTATATGTAGAGATGTTTCCATTGACACATTTCAGGGATGCCTTCTGAAAACAGACTGAGAAGATAGGGAAGTGGTTCTTTAGTAGCTCTGGGAAAGGATATTTAATGAAGCATTTTGGACGTGGATGTACTGTATATTGTAGGGTAGCCAGCAACAGAAGCTTGCCTGGTTCCTAATATTCCAGGTTCCCACAGGCTGTGGTTCAGCTGTGAACTCCCTGTTCCTTTCACAAGGTTTTCTGGGCATGTGTCTGTGCGTTTACCCCTGTGCTCTCTAATCCCTGGTTCCAATGTAGGTTCTCGCTATGTTTTTCTCCTTTTATATGTGTTCAGCCTGCATTGCTTTGCACCCATCTTGATTCTGGAGATCCTCCAGTCACTTAGGAGGAGAGAAAAATCCCTTTGCCAGCTCAGCAATGAGCAGAACTCTTCCTGTGGTTTTTTCTTTTCTGGCTGAGGAAACTGGTCTTGAGCAAAACCAGAACTAGGTTTGTGCAAGCTTGCAAACAGAAAAACATGTGTGTTCTGTGCTCAAAGGCAGTGCTGCTTAAGCGCACGTGCTCGAAGTAAAAAGCATATCTGATTTGGAGGGTGAGTCTCAGTAGCTGTTATGCTGGGTGATGATTCAGTCTGCCACGCCCCTTGGCTGGAATTTGACATAGGTACAATTACAGGGGCAAACAACTGGTGCTCTCTCTACAGTGTGTCCTGTGGCTCCTTTCACTAGAAAGGATTGCTTTGGGTTGTCAGCGGTTGGAAAGGGGGCTACTAAGACTGGATGTGGTGTAGAGGGGCTGTGACAGGAGGGTCCTCAGTGAGAGAGGAGGAATGAGAGGGATCTGGGGCATGGTAGAGAGACCCCAGGGAAGATTCCTATGGAAAGCATAGTAGCTGGAGTTTCTGAACCAAGTCCCAGATTGCAGTAGCCTGCAACCATCCTTCTTTCCTGGCTTTCAAACTCATGTCTTTCTCTCTCCTTGCCTGAAACCATCTAGATTTCTCTACCTTCCCCATTCTCTACCCCCTTTGGGTCCCTTGTCCTCTTTGTCATGGTTGCCACTATAAGTGGACTAGCCAGAGGCCTTGCTTTTCTTCATAGATGTGGCCCCAGCACAAAGGAGGTTGGCATTTTCAGGAGAAGAGGATGACCAGCAGGGCAAGAGGCTTTGAAATTCTAGTGAACCACTGAAGCTCTTAGACACAACTGTAATGGGGTAGTGCCTGTCTCTTGATACTTTATGTATTAATAATCAGGGTCAGGCTAGAACCTAGGCTGTCATTATTCATAACGTCAAATCTCAGGACAAGGGCTCAGCCCTTTGTTTTTATGGTGGGTATTAGCAGTCATCCATCTGGAAAGCACCTTCCCCTACACTTGGATACACCTGGATCTATCAAGTATATTTCGATATTCATGTATATACATGCCCAATATTTCTGTATACATATACACACACACATACATGTTTATATGTATGCCATATGCAACCAGCCATTTCCTGCCTTGTAATGGTCTGATTTACGATTTTTAAGTTTTGTTGCTTTAAGACGTTAAGTTTTAAATTTGCCTGCTTTCTGGCTAGTGACATGCAGCACAGTATTCCTTGAGCCTCTGAATAACAACAGCAGGGAATTGCAGCCAGCCACAGAACCATGGGGTGGACAGCTGGTACTCTACAATGCTAAGCTATAGCACCGGGAAAGCAGGTGTGTTAGGTATACTGTCCTCTTCTGTGGTTATTTGTGAGTGTGTGCGCCTTGTACCACAGCATATGTAGGAGTCAGAGGACAACATGGGGGAGTCAGTTTTCTCCTTCCACCATGTGGGTCACAAGAATTGAACTCAGTATATCAGGCTTGGTCCCAGGGGCCTTGGCTCATACAGCCATCTTTCTGGGCCCTAGTTATGTTACTTTTAACATATGATTGGGTTATTGTACTCCAGTGATACTTGTCCAGGAGGCCAAGCTACACTCAACATCTGCTTAATCAATAAGAGACCTGACAGAAACACAGAAAGCATAGAAAAGGTCCTAACAGCAAGATCAGCACTAGATCACACCTTCTTTCACTTCTTTACTCTAGGTATTTTGTCTCTCAGCATCTGGATGAAGTCACTTAACTTTTTGGCTGATCATAACCCGATGCATAATTTTTTTAAAAACTTTTTTCATGTGTATATATGCATTGTGTATGTATGTGTTTGCATGTGTGTGGGTCTGTGTGTATGCACCTGCATGTGGTGGCCCTACGGCTTCAGTCACTCTTGGTGTGTTCATAAGGGCAGTCTCTCAACTGAACACAGAGCTCACCAATGTGGACTAGTCTAGTTGGCCAGCTGGTTTCAGGGATGCCCTATTCCCCATCTTCTGATCACTATCATTACAGGTGGGCTGCCATGCCACCTAGCCTTTGTATGAGCTTTGGAGATCTGAACTCCGGTCTTCACATTTGTGAAGCAAATGCTTCATCACTGAGACACCCCCCAGCCCTAAAACCACTAAGGTATAAGTGGTTGCACTAGCTATTAGAGTGTTATAGTGGAGAATGTAAGTCCTGGAGAGGTGAAAAAAAGTTTCCCCTCTACCCATGTGTGGAGTTTTTAGCTCGGGTTCCCTGTGACAAACAACAAACTGTTTCATTAGCATCTGTACTTTACACATAGATGACAGAATGCACAGAATGAGCCGCTTTTAAGGAGATGGCTTGGAACTCTATTTTTTTTTTTTTTTCTTTCTTCTTCCGGAACTGAGGACTGAACCCAGGTCCGCAAGCGTTCTACCACTGAGCTAAATCCCCAACCCCGGCTTGGGACTCTTATGGGACTTGAACAAAGAACAGTACATTTACAGAGAAGTGACAAGACAAAAGAAGAGGACCTGAGCCTTGGGGCAGGTGATGTGGCGAGGCCAGCATTTGGGAGACTAAGTGGGTGAAGGCTACTTGGTACCATTTTTTTTTTTTTTGTACTACTTTCTGTGATGTCAGTGACAGATTGAGAATACTGTGTTAGGTGACTAAACTTGGTCCTTCTGTATTGAGGGACACAGAGGGACGCATTAGCAAACTTCTGTCATGTAGGCAGAAGTTTCTCTCCAGCCTGCCTGTCCCAAATACCCAGCAGCTGCTTCCCAAATAACTGGCTCTGAGGCATACTATTACTTATAAATGCTCAGCTGGTAGCTCAGGCTTATTACTGACTAGCTTTTACACTTAAATTAACCCATAATTCTTATCTATGTTTAGCCATGTGGCTCAGTGCCTTCTCTTAAAACTACATTCTCGTCTTGCTTCCTCTGTGTCTGGCTGGCCACTCCTTGACTCCGTCCTCCTTCTTCCCAGAATTCTCCTAGTCTGATTGCCCCACCTATAGTTCCTGCCTGGCTACTGGCCAATCAGCATTTTATTAAAAATTAAACCAATTTGAGTGACAAATCTTTACAGTGTACAAGAGCACTATCCCACAGTACTGTCATGCTTTTATACAAAATAGAAGAGTACTTGGAAGCTTTTCTTCATCAGCTCAAAATAATACTTATTATGCCTAAGTGGCAGATATTGCAACTTTTCACAGACAAGAGCCCCAGAAAAGGTATAAAAACTGCCAGGTGGCTTAAAAATGTTTCTGAAAGATGAAAACTGTTATGTGTGTTTGTGGGTTTCAGTCAAATTATGAAAATGAAAATCGTGGTAAAGACCCAGAGGACATTCTCTAAAGGAATGCAAAAACTATTTTGTTTTAGCATAAAAGCTTACACTTTGTAACCAAGAGAAACATAGCTCTATTGCACTATGAACTAAGACCATCGTGCAGAAAGAATGGATGATAATCTGAGGGTCTGGAGAAAATAGGACAAAGGTTGAGAAGTGAAGCATTCAACATTTGTATTTACCAGAGGCAAACACTGAAAGTAAAAAAACCGAGTGATTGCACTTCATTGTAGGCTAATTACAAATTTGAGCTTCATTTCCAAATCCTCCCAATCCATACATGGATTCATCTCTATGAGCTTCATCTTCAAATTCTCTAAATCCATCCATGATCGTGAGGTGTCACTGCATGGCAGGATAGACTAACACAACTCTTTGTCACCTGAGACAAAGTGTCACATCCATCCCCAAGCTGAATGTTTGACCTCCATCTCTTCTAACACACAGTGACTTATTTAGTCTGGGACCATGTTTGTGATGAACTTAGGATATAGTTGTATTTAGTTGTAGATTGTTTTTCCCCCAAAAATAAATACTGTGGGTGAAGGCCATTGGTTGCATATGTGGCTGGCTTAGTTGTAGATATCAGGAGGCATTGGTGGTGTTCTAGCATTCCCCATAGAATTCTTTAATGGCCCAGTGTTGTGCAAACATTTCTCCATTTGTCACTATAATGTAATAGAGAGAAGTACCTTATGGGGATGAGGCTAGAAGAGGCTTTTATATGATTACATCACAGGGTGATAGATGCTAACAATTTTGCTTATTATGAGAACAGTTCTCCAAAGAGAATTCCTGATATATATATATATATTTTCAATTGCTCTTCTCTCTCTCTATACAAATATAGCTAATATTATATCATAAATATAAATAAAAAAGTTAGGAATACTGAAGGGATTTAACATTTGTATGAATAGAACAAATTGGAATTTGTGCATATTTGCTCAGGTCTCGTTTTGATTAAAGGATGACTGTGAAGATTGAAAAAAAGAGAATTGTTCTAGGAAAATATTTACTAGATTCATGGTGTTTGCCGTTGTGACCTTTGGAATAAGTTATTGAAGGGCACAGAAGGAGAGATCAGAAAGAAGATTCCTTAAAATTGGAATAGCAGGCCTGGAGAGATGGCTCAGCAGCTAACAGCACTCGCTGCTGTTTCAGAAGACCTCTGATTCCTAGTACCCACATGGTGGCTCACAACCATCTTTAACTCTTGTAGCAGGAACCTAACACTCTTCTCTGGCCTCTGTGTGCTCCAGACATGTGTGTGGTACATAGGCATACATTCAGGCAAGACACTCACACACATAAAAAATAAAGTTGGAATTTCATACAAACAACCCAAGATAAAGCAAATTCCTAGGCTCTAAAGCTTACTGTACCTATATATTTTTAAACATTTATTTTGTGTGTACATGTGTTTATGTATGGACATATATATGCAACAGCATACATGTGGAGATTAGAGGGCAGCTTGTGGGTGTAGGTTCTCTCCTGCTACCATGTGGGTTCCAGGGATTGAACTCAGGTTGTCAGGTTTTGCAGCAAATGCTTTTACCCACTGAGCCATCTTACTGGCCCATAGTATCCTTTTTCTTAAAGCTCAGGTCATGGGGTAAGGACAGGTTTGATACTACCCTAGAAATTGGATTGTGAAGATGCTAAGTCCATAATGGGTATACTCCAGAAATGCTAAATTAACATCTACATAACCCTATTAATTTTGAGGGCTGATTTTACCGAGAAGATCTCAAAGGCTCCTCTAGAACTTGCTTGTTACAATACAGCAAGAGGAAGGCAAGTTATAATGTATCTGAATTCCTATGTTGTCCTATACATGAATATACATGTGTAATTTATGAGACTAAATCAATGTCACTAAACAAATATTTAATATTTGTATATACTAAACATTATGAGTGACGCCAGGGGGAAGAAATCAATAAGATATAGTGCTGATATGTGGCTCTTGCTTACTAAGTATTGCAACCAAGATTCTTTTTTGCTTTTGTGTTTGGAGACAGGCTGGTCTCAAACATATGATCCTCTTATTTCAGCCTCCAAGTGCTGAGGTTATAGGTGTGCACGACCACAGCTCAGCTATGACAAGGATTTCTTCCTTCCCTCCCTCCCTCTCTCCCTCCCTCCCTCTCTCTCTCTCTCTCTCTCTCTCTCTCTCTCTCTCTCTCTCGTTCTCTCTCTCTCTCTCTCTTCCTTCTTTCCTTCCTTTTTTTCTTTCTTTCTTTTTTTTTTTTCGTTTTTTGAGACAGGGTCTCTGTATGTAGCCCTGGCTGCCCTGGAATTCACTATGTAGACCAGTCTGGCCTTGAATTCACAGAGATCCATCTGTGACTGTTTCTCCATGTGCCACCACACCTGGCTATAATGAGGATTTCTAACCAGGTCTACTTGATTCTAAATCTAATATATAAAATGAACCATTGCCATTTTTATTGTAGTGCTTTGTTTAATATCTATAATGACTGGGCAGTTTGTTGACAAATCTGGCATTTCAGCAGTAACCACCACATTAGCATTATAATAATGGAAAAAAACTTTTGAAAAATCAAAAGAACAAAGCCAGTCCTACTCTACATACAGCTATTGATGCATTACTATTTTCATTTTCTATAAAGAATCAACAGTCCACAGAGGTAAAAAGAAAACCCTTCTAAGTGTGTACTGAATCAGCAGTATGTGAAGAACCCAACTCAAGGCTGTCTTTTGTATTGGATGAAGCTTTTCTCTGCAATGGGGACTTGAACTTGGCCTTGACAGACAGGAATTTTATGAGAAGAGAGGAAGTGAATAAGCAGGCCTGATAATCTCCCAGCTCTTAAATTAAACAGATGACCATCCTTATATGAAACAAGGGTCACCTCTGCTCTTAGGACCTTGCCCATTGTAGGTACTCAGTTCACATTAGGTTAGCAGAAGGAGTGAATGGTCCCTGACAGCTTCAACCTCATTCATAATGAGCCTTTAATAGACTTTCACATGAATTTGTTTGCCTTCAAATTACATTGAATTTCTTGATTTACTTTGTGTGTATGTGTGTATGTATATGCAGACCACAGCACAGTTATGGAGGTCAAAGGACAACTCATGGAGTTTGGTTTTCTCCTACCGTGTGAACCCCAGAGATTGGACTTGGCAGCAGTTACCTTTACCCACAGAGTCATCTTAGCAGATATTTGTGTTAGAAGGGAATACCGTAGTGTTTTTCATTGTGTGTGTGTGTGTGTGTGTGTGTGTGTGTGTGTGTGTGCGTGTGTGTTATGTGGAATATGTATGTATGGTATAAGCACATGAGTGTGTGGCTATGATAATGTAGGCTGAGTTCTGGAATCTTCCTCCACTGCTCTCTGCCTTATTGCTGACATCAAAGCTCATTGTTTTGGCTAACTTTGCTGGCCAGCAAGCTCCTGGGGCCTTCCTGTGTTTTCTCCCTCCTCCCAATGCTAGGGTTAGTGCTGCCATGTTCTGCATTTTAAAACTTGGGTGCTGGGGACTCAAACTCAAGTCCTCAAGCCAGGACAGCAAACATTCTTGCCTATTAAGTCATCTTCCCAGCCCCCAACATTCTTTTGACAAGTGCTTGATTATCATTGATTTAAAAACTGCTTGAGGTAAGGAAGAAAGATCTCTGTTTACACCCATGACAAGGTCCTCTGTGCAGGTGGGGATAGACAGCTTTCTGCCATATGCTTCTGGAGGATGTGGCAACCATGGCAACACTAACATCTTCCAATTGCTGTTCCTTGTCCTTTGCAGAACTCAATGATTCTCACAGATGGGCATTTATGAGCTGGAGTGGAACTGCTTCTCTCTTTAGACGGTTTGTTCGTGTCCTTATTAATTGCTGCTCAACTCTAGAGGTACCAAGAGAATGAACTGCTTGCTGTAATCATTAGCTTGAAAAGCTTAAATATCACCCATTGTATGCATTTTGTATCTCAAGATTTAAAAAAAAAAAAGTTCAATTGAAAGATGGGAAAAAAGTAGCAACAGCAGTCTTTTCCAAGAAACATCGGGTTTCTGCTGTTAATTAGTTAATATAGTGGTTGTAAAGCACTTAGAAAATGAAATGTAATAAAGTGTCGACTCCCTGATCAGCACTGATAGACTTTAATTACATTAGAAGGTCATGGACCAGCTGTTTTGCTACTGTGGAGCAAGATTCCTCTCCTCCTCCTCATTCTAGGTTTTTCTTCGGAAGAAAATATGGAAGGAAAGGATTTTCTGGGGGGTGGGGGAAGGTACTGGTGTTTCTTGCCTATAACAGGTAGGATTTGGGGACCTTCTGTGGGCTCTGTGAGTTCATTGTTGGGTTCTTCTGGGTCTGGAGTAGAGACTTGTACAGACATCTCTCTCATTTTGACTGCAGCCTTTTCTGAGAGCTGTGTCTGTGAGCTATAAGTTAGCTGTCCCCAGCTGTCTACTGACCCACTGAAGATGAAACTTAATTTGAACCCGACTTTCCATTCACAACATTTAGTCATTGTCATGGTCATTACCTAAGAGCTGTCAGTGTGTTGCTGTCATTCCTCATGCCTTCTCATCCTCCATTGTCCAGGATTTATTAAACCTAATTGTACTTGGTTTGTGTTCTCTTTCCAGAGACTCTAGTGTTGAACTAGGTTCTCTGGCTGCTCACCATTTTTCTGCTTTTTTTGTTCGGTAAACAATGGGTCTTGTATTCGTAAGAGGCCATGAGCAACCAAAGGGGTTTGCATCTTTGAGTAAGGAATTGTGTTGAAGCTGTGAACTGCTGCCTCATATACTGTGGATGGCATTTGTTATCTGGGTTTTGAGTGATGTGAATACTTTAAGATTCTATGCTAGCTGGAAGTCCTGATGAAGAAAGTCATTTACGGGATGGGGAAAATGATAATGATTATTTTCATTTGCAAATTATTTATTTTAAAATCAATATAGGTTGACACACTCTATAAAATTCTACAGTGAAAACTCATGTTTAAAAATATATTTTAAAGTCCACATTATTTATTCAATAGTGCTCAGCAATCTAGGGTAGGGATAGTGAATTTACATTCATAGAGTTAACAGCTCTAGGCTTGTTATGTTTAGGTTTTGGTGACATTTTAATTTGTGTATGTTTTTGATTTGTTTGTTTGTTTTTGAGATAGGGTTTTGCTGTGTGGGCTAAGCTGATCACAAAACTCATGATTCTCCTACCTCAGTATTTCTGCTACCTAATTGCCTCTCCACCCAGTGATGGGATACCGGTGTATGTTATCAGGCCTGACTCAAGTTATATATTTTATTTTCTTTTTCATTTTTTTTTGTATTTTGAGATAGAATCTCCTTCAATACTCTGTAGCCCAGGCTGGCCTCAAATATATGGTTATCTTCTTGCCTCAGCATTGTACGTGTTGTGATTATAGGCTTGCTCTACCATGCACAGCAATACACTTAAAAGCAAAAACAAAAACAAAAACCCACACTTTTCAAGATTCTTTTTATTTAAAAAAAAATTTCCATACAATATATTTTGGTCATGTTTTCCCTTCTCCTAACTCCTCCCAGATCTGCTCTACCTCCCTGACCACCTAACTCTATGTTCTTTCTCACTCTCCTTCTTTCCAAAACAACAACAACAACAACAACAACAACAAAAACCCCACAGAAATATAAAACAAAATTAGCAAGCAAACAGACAACAAGACATGGAGTTTATTTTGTCTTGGTAAACAACTACTGAGTGTGGGGGCTTGCCCTTGAGTGTGCTTGGTACACCCACTTGACACTCCACTGGAGAAAACTGATTTTCCTTTTGCCAGCGGGTATCCATTGCAAATGGATTTCTGGTTGGAGGTGGAACTTTGTGTTCACTTTCTCATCTCATGCTGGAACCCAATCTGGCTTGAACCTGTGCAAATATTGTGCACGTTACCCTCCCTCCTTCTCTCTCTCCATCCCTCTATCCCTCCGCCCTCCCTCCTTCTCTCCTCTCACCTCTCTGTCTCCGTGTCTGTCTCTGTCTCTCTATGATCCATTGTACTTTTTACTTGACTGAATTAATCTTCTTACTCGGATGCAGCTTCTAGTCTGCTTGAGATAGAGTTTTGTGAAATCCAGGCTGGCCTTGAACTTGCTATGTAGCTGAGAATGACTGGGAACATTTTTTAAATACTATTTTTTTTTTCTGTGTTTATGAGTGTGTGTGTGTGTGTGTGTGTGTGTGTGTGTGTGTGTGTGTGTGTGTACGCACATGCATGTGTACTGTGGTGGTGAATTGAGGACAACTTGTTAGAGTCAGTTCTCCCCTCCTACCGTGTGGATCCCAGAAACTGGGTCATCAGACGTGGTGGCAGTGGCCTTTACTTGTTGAACCACATTGTTAGTTTATCATGCAATATAAAATCAAGTTAAACATCTGTCATCTCAAATGTGTTATTTCTTACAGTGAAAATATAAAAAAATCCTTTGTGAAATATATTTGGCATTCATAGGTGCAAGCATCAACATGTTCCTAAAATAAGATATATATTCTTCTCATTTAGGTAGTTTGTATTGACTTCTAAGTGGGATGAGGAGGTCAACTCTTATTCTCCCACCATTTTTTGTCATCACCTTCCGAGTTCATTAGTCATGCTATCATTGTTAAGTTTGTAACAGGTACATTCCGTTCCTTGCCCACAATCCCACTATTTTAACCTTGGGTCTGTATCTACTGAGTTCAAAGCTTCCCACTAACTTCCATGTCACCAAAGCATCTCCATTTCACTTCGTGTATCCAGTTTACCTTGTCTTTATAAGAACTGTCATACAGTAGTTTTCTCAAGAAGGACTGTAGTCATGAGCTTTAGGGAATGTCTTTTGGCTCTTCTTCCTTGTCTCCTGAGCTCATTAAATATACTTATTTGTTAATGTCCCACTGCTTAGATCTGTCTGTCAACATATCATATCAACGACATATCAACAACACATTTTGATAAATTTGCCATCTTTCTGCAAGTTCCACATTCACACAGCCAGTGGAATATGCTGGAGCCTGGTGACTGCCATTATACCTGCTTTACTCAGCCACTGTGGGTGAAGCTATCTAAAACTAGGCCATAAAATATTGTCGCTTGTATAATGTCCACAATTTAAACATCTTTATTGTGCTTCATAATAAGCAGAGATCTCAGACTCTTAAATCTTGGCAGCTTCTTTAGATTCTTTGGTTATCTTTGAATTACATAACTTTTTTTTCTTTTCAGACAATACCATGAGAAGATGACCTAACTTTGGCTTGAACATTCCACCGTCAAGGACTTTAGTATTTTGGCTAAAGATCTTTTCATTGCAGAAAAATCTTACATTGACTGGCTAAGCCATTGTTATGCATGCCTGTCAGCTGACACAATGGGAATGTGTATATTTCACCCTTCTCGAGAGTCTTTCAACAATTTTAAGGGTTATGTCTATCCCAGTTCTTCTTCATTCTTGTTCTTCTTTTGTGAACTGTATTTTGAAGGATGGCTTTGAGTGAAATCTTTAGTATGAAATCTTTAATGTAAAAATCTCATCCTTTTTATTTTAAATAATTCAATATATTTTAAAATTATGATGCTTCTGCTTTAAGGCGGCTATGGAAATAATTAATTAATATGGATTGTGTGGAAGTCACACTATTGCATGCAAATTCATTTGTTCTAATAATACATATATATTTATAATATAGTTTCACACTTAATGAGAGGTTCTTTGTCTGTGAAACAAACTGACAGTAGATTAAGGAGAAAAGGCAGACCAGTGTATTTGATACTGAAAGTTTTATGTGGCACAGGGGCAAAGGGATACCTTGTAGAAAGAACAAAGAAGTCTCCAAGATAATGGCTTGGATCAGAGGCTTTTATGCCAAGAGTGATGATCTTCAAGGGAATGAAAAGACAAAGGGAAAGAGTTTCTGAGCTGTGAGGAGCGGTGAGTTATAGCAAGGCTAACATATAGAAAAATAATGGCAGGCCAGGTCAAGTTACTTGGATGGATCCTTTGTATTGGCTCTTTGTGCCCTTTGTCTCCCCTGATGAGAAGAGGATTTTGGAAATGTCCTCTCAAGGGAACCTGTGATCTGTTTTCAGGCAGATCCAGCAGGACAGCCCATTTCTATGAATCACCACCAACTGAAAATAATCCTTGTGCTAGAATGTCATATTTTAGGGATGGGGTGTTAGGATATACAATGTCCTAAGCAAAACAGAGCTTGTGATGCAGTGTGAAAACCACACACTAGGCAGTGGGTCTGCAGCACCAGGGCATGTGGGGAACACAGGTTCCTCACACTGTCACATAGGGTGAGGGAGGAGAGCATTCCATCGAGCATGGTAGAAGAGCTCTCTGAAAAGCAATCTAGCATGGAGCAGCCTCAAGGGTGATTGTTGTCTCTGGTCTCTCCAGACATCTAGGTCTAGTCTTTAGTACTAATGGGTAATTTAGGAATAAGAGGAAAAGTCATTGCCCTTCTTCAGTTCTTTTTCTTGTTTTTCAGAATAATGGAGGTGGAGGAGACATAATTGGTTTTGCTGGTAGCTTATAAGCAGTACAAGAGGAAAACTATTAGAGAGAAAATGAAGACTAATCATAGCCTAGATTTTAGAAACATAAATAAAATTCTTTTGATAGTCACTGTTCTTAATTATCCAGTGACAATTATCTAAAACTGAACTCAAACAACCATACTTTGAATGCCCAATATTCTCAAAGACTTAATAATTGGGACCAAATAATAAAGATGAGCATTGTTGAGTTTTAGGCACCATCCTAAGCACTTTGCATGTACTAATTCATTTACTCAGAAATAGAACCATAGACAGCTAAAGTAATTTATCTATGAACTAAGGCATGGAAGAGCCCCAGATCTGAACCCAAGAAGCTTTGCTGTAAAGCTGATACCATTGAGTCACCAGTGCTGTGAGTCCTCTTAGGATTCTAGTAGAGAGATGGTACAAAATGCAAACTGTTCACTGTAAGTCAGGGAATGAAATGAATAGATGGTTAAGGATAGTATTGTGTTGGCAGCTCTACACTAACAGCCACACAAATGTTGGAGTAGTCAGGTTTAAGCACTCTCTTCAACCTGTTTGGATGGATCAAGTCTTTGGTCTAGGCTTCTGACATGGACCGTTCTAAAACTCTTGGAGCTTCCTGAGTGGTAAAGGAATCTTGATTGCTTATGTTAGTAGAGTGACTCTTGGTGGCTTCTAGATGGCTTTAAGACTGGCACCAGCAATCCCAAACAAGTGAGTTAGAAGGTTGAAGCTTTGAGCTAGCTTGGCCTCTGAGAAGAGCAGAGGGCTAGAGATTGAGTTTGGTCTTATGACTAGTTATTCAATCAGTCATTCTCATACAATAGAACTAAAAAAAAAAAAACCTTCTGAAAACTAAATCTCAATGGTGCTTTGTAGTAGATGAGTATGCTTATGAGATGGAAGGTGCCCAATTCCTCAGAACAAAGCAATACACCCTGTATTGTATCACCTTCCATAACTAACTCTGTGTATGTCTTTATTTGTTTATTCTTGAGTTATATCTGTTGTAATAAACTGTAATAACATATATAAGATAGCCTTGAATTTTATGAGATAGTAGTAAACCATTAATTTAATGGGATTGTGGGAATATCCTAGGTTTGTTGTGGTGATATATTGTGTACCCTAATAAATTTGCCTGAGGATCAGAGGACAGAGCCAGCCACTAGATTAGACAAAGAAGTCAGGCAGTGGTGGCACATACCTTTAATCCCAGCACTTGAGATTTTATGCCTTTGTTTGGGAAACACATACGCCTTTAATCCCAGGAAGTAATATGTCAGGGCAGAGAAAGGTATATAAGGCATGAAGAAACAGGAACTCACTATCTCTCTTTATTTTATTTTTTATTTTTTTTGTTTTTCGAGACAGGGTTTCTCTGTGTAGTTTTGGTGGATATCCTGGATCTCACTCAGTAGACCAGGCTGGCCTTGAACTCAGAGATCCACCTGGCTCTGCCTCCTGGGTGCTGGAATTAAAGGCGTGCACCACCACTGCCTGGCAGGAACTCACTCTCTTTAGACTGAGTATTTTGTAGATGTAAGAACTAGTGTCTGGCTGTTCTGCTTCTCTGATCTTTCAGCTTTCACCCTGATATCTGGCTTTGAGTTTTTTTTTTTTTTTTTTTTATATTAAAGGACCATCTAATAATTGAAAAACAGTTTGTAACCAATCAGTATTGATTGAGGACTATCTTGTTGTGAACTGTCCCATTTAACCTATGGTATCTGCACTAACTTCATGTGGTTAGTGCCTGAACTGAATTTCAGTGGGTCATCTGGGTATGAAACAGGGTAAAAGTAAGTAAAGGCGAGGATTCATCATTAATTCTTTATATTTGCCCAAACCCTCAGATTTTTAAAATAATTAATTATAAAAGTTTATTATTTTTTAAAAATTTAATTAATTTTATTTATTTATTTTATATCCCAACATCAGTTTCCCCTCCCTCCCCTGCCCCCCCCCCCCTAATCCACTCCTCCTCTGTTTCTGTTTTGAAAGGGGCAGGCCTCCCATGGGTACGAACAAAACACGGCATATCAAGTTGCAGTAACACTAAGCACCTCCTCTTGCATTAAGACTGGGCACAGCAACCCCGTATGAGGAACAGGTTCCCCAAAGCCAGCCAAAGCATTAGGGACAGTCTCTGTTCTCTGTGTTAGGAGTCCTGTAAGAGGACCAAGTTACACAACTGTAACATATAGGGAGAGAGCCTAGGTCAGTTCCGTGCAGGCTCCCTGGTTGTCAATTTAGACTCTGTGAGCTCTTAAGAGCCCAAGTTAGTTAAAAAAAAAAAAAACCCAGAATTTTATGTCATAAAATACTGTAGGTTCATAGAGAAAGTGGGAATATAGGAACATTCTCAAAGAATTAATTGTGACTGTGTAAAACGGTGATCATATTGCCCAGTCTTAATGCAAGAGGATGTGCTTAGTGTTACTGCAACTTGATATGCCGTGTTTTGTTCGTACCCATGGGAGTTCTAAGCACCATCCTAGGTACTTTGCATATACTTTATAATCACCATAGGAGACAGATGTAATCTTCACTTTTCATTTTATAGATAAAGAAATAGAGCCACAGAAAGTCAATATATGGCAAGCCTATAGCCAATATTATACAGTGGAGGAAAAACCTGAAGGCATCTCCTCTAAAATAAGGAACAAGAAAGAGTGTTCATTGTCTGCACACTTAATATAGGACTTGAAGTCTTAGCTAGAACATTAGGACAAGAACAGGAAAAAATGGATACAAACACATAAGAAACATTTTAACTATCCTTATGTATAATTAACATGATTCTATACATGAGAGACTACCCCAACAGAGAACTCTTAGACGGTATCAGAACTTTTAGGAAAAAGGCAGGGTAGAAAATTAACATAAAAATAAATAGCCTCCTATGTACTAGTCAAATTAGTCAAATTAAAGGTAAACTACAGAGTCATTGTACTCAAAACGTATGGTACTAGCACAAAACCAGCCATGTAGATCAATGGGATAGAATAGATGTCCCAGGTATAAACCTGTGTAGCTGCAGTCAACTGAGTTTGACAAAAGTGCACCCCCAAAAATACACACTGGTGATCAGAGAGCCTCTTCAACATATAGTGTGGGCAAAACTGGGTATACATATATAGAAGAATGAAACCAGATCTCCATTTCCCATTTTGTATGAAAAAAACATCTCCGTTGTATCAAAAGCCTTACTAAAGACCTGAAACACTGAAAATGATAGAAGAAAAAGTAGATAAAAGACTTGCCTTTGTCAAGATTTTCTGAGTAGGATCCCAGTTGCTCAGAAAATAATATCAACAGGTGAAAGAGTGAGGCCCCAGGGTATTAAAAACATGCTGAACTGCCAAGGAAACAGTTAACTGAGTGAAGAAACAGTGTACAAAATGGGTGAAAATCCTTGTTAGCTAGATATCTGAGAGATAATTAAAATATAAAATCTGCAAGTGACTTAAAAGAAAACCTAAACAAGAAGTCAAGTGACCCAACCAATAAGTGAGCGAATGAAATGAACAGAATTTCTCAAAAGATGCACTAGAAATAGCAAACAAAAACATAAGGAAAAGTTCAGCTTCACTAGTCATCAGAGAAATGCAGCTTAAAACTACATTAGAGTCTACCTTACCTCAGTCAGAATGCCTGTCATTAAGAAAGCAAATAACAAATGCTGGTGTGCATATGGACAAAAGATAACCTTATACTTGTTAGTAGGAATATAAACTAGTCCAGACACCATGAATATCAGTATGGAGGTTTCTTAAAAATCTAAAAGTAGCCACACCATATGGGCAGGCTAAACTACGCCTTGGCATGTACCTAAAGGACTTGAGATCATCGTGGAGACACTGGCACATTTTGTAGCACTAGCCACAGCTCAGTTATGGAGCCAGCCTAGGTGTTCAACAACAGAAGAGTGTGTAAAAAATATTGATATATACAATAGAGTTTTTCAGTCATAAAGGAAAATGAAGTCGTGTCATTTGCAAAAAATAATTCTATTAAGCAAATAAACCAATCTCAGATAGACAAATGTTGTATAGCCCTCCAATTTGTAAGTTGTGGATTTTATATAGTTACATAAAACCATGCAAGTACTGATGACATGATAGTGAAAATAAAGCCACCTTGTAGAACAAAGGGGATTAATGAGAGGAGAGGGTTGACAAATGGGAGGATTGTGGGGACTGAGGGTGTGTGGAAGATGCTCCAAGGATATTATACATTTGAATGAAGATGGCTTTATGTAAACCTGTTTAATAAAATAAAAAAATCTAAAAAGTCTTGCAGGTAAGGGTGTGGGAGGCTTTAGAGGAAGGTCTTGATATCTTCTTGAAGGGAGTATGTGTGTGTGTATCCTCTACATGTGCATAGAAGGGAGTATGTGTGCGTGTATCCTCTACGTGTGCATAGAAGGGAGTATGTGTGTGTGTGTATCCTCTACGTGTGCATAGAAGGGAGTATGTGTGCGTGTATCCTCTGTATGTGCATAGAAGGGAGTATGTGTGTGTGTATCCTCTATGTGTGCATAGAAGGGAGTATGCATGTGCTCACTCTCTAAGTGTGCATAGAAGGGAGTATGCATGTGTTCATCCTCTAAGTGTGCATAGAAGGGAGTATGCATGTGTTCATCCTCTAAGTGTGCATAGAAGGGAGTATGTATGTGCTCATCCTCTAAATGTGTTTATAAGGGAGTATGTATGTGTGTATCCCCTAAGTGAGTATATAAGGAAGTATGTATGTATGCATCCCCTAAAGGGTATATACAAGAGAGTATTTATGTGTGCATCCTCTAAGTGTGTATAAAAAGTTGGAACAGGACTGGCACAACAGCTCAGTAGTTAAGAGCACTGGCTGCCTTTCTAGAGGACACAGCTTTGATTCCCAGTATCTACATGGACACATAACTGTCTGTTACTCCAGTTCCTGGCAGATCTGATATCCTTTTATGGCCTCCTTGGTCACCAGGCACACACGTCATGCACAGATAGATGCAGGCAAAACACTCTTACATGGTTTTAGAAATTCTTTAAGAAAACAGTAGCTGGAAAAGTTTTGACTTGAATCTTCCTTTTTATAGTAAAATATACACAGAAGAGCTGATGATATCCCTGGATTAATTCTCCTTATCTTTCTAAGGAAAGCATTGAAGTCTGTGGATCTTGATCTGATAACTCATAATGACTCACGGCTAGCCATGGAGGGTCTGGGACTGGATTCTAAACAGCTCTACAGTTGCAATCTGGCCCTGATGATCTTTAGTCTATAGCACAACCCGCTTACAAAAAGGCTGTGCACATTCATCAAGCATTTAGATACTTAAGAGTTTTTAGGTAAACTGGCAGGAAATACAGAAAGAGTTCTATTGGAAAGTCAAACAATGAAGAATTACCTAGAGTAAGCACTGGGGTTCCATTTTATTTATTTATTTATTTTTAAAAGGTTTTATTATTTATTTATGTATATGAGTGCTTTATCTACATGTACAACTTTATGCCAGAAGAGGGCATCAGACCCCACTAGAGATGGCTGTGAGCCACCATGTGGATCCTGGGAGTTGAACTCAGGACCTCCAGAAGAGCAGGCAATGCTCTTAACCACTGAGCCATCTCTCCAGCCCCGAGGTTCCTTTTCATTACAGCGATCCTGATTCTCTCCTTAGAGAAGACTTTCTCATGGCTGGGTGTGTATTTTTCCAGATATTTCCCTATGCATAGTGATAGGGTTAAAGTAATTTCCTATAATTATGTTCACACATATATGTATTTCTTTGGCTTTTTCCCACATATAATAATAGATATGGAATGTGTTTCTATCTCAACATTACAGATCAATATTTTTCTTACTGTTTTATACTTAATTGGATATAAAAAATGACAGTACAATTGCATCATCTGACTAAGAAGAAGCTACAGGATTTTCGTTTAATTTTGTAGATTTCCCGTCCTTTCCTTTTGTTATTGTTTGATCCCTTTGTTCTGCTTGTTCTCTGAAGTTAAAGTTTACTTTTTCCAGAATTGCTCTCACCTTTCTCATTCCTACAAGAAACATATTTCTAACAGTCGACCTCATTGCAGTTCCCAACTTTTGTTTTCTTAGATACTTAACCTGATTAACTGGAGTTCAAGTTTGAAACTAGCTGCTGGGTTGGCAAAGCACTTGCTATGTAACCCACGTTTGGAGTCCTGGCATTTATATAAGAAGCTAGGCAGAGGGGTGAGTGCCTAAAATCCCAGTGCTTAGGCTGTTGAGGCAGGAGGTTCCCTGGGTCCTACCCTATCTCAAAAAGCAGGTGGAGACCCATTGAGGAAGATGCCCTGTGGCAACTGAGGTCTGGATGTGTGCAAGTGTGCCCACATGTGAGCACCCACACTCACACCCACAAAATAAAAAAAAAAAAAACAAAAAAAAAACAGAAACAAAGCACTGTAGCTGTTGTGATAAGGAAGGGTTTAATCACCACAACTAGAGATTAATTATTCACGAGTTGTAAATGGACCAAACAGAAGTCATTGGTGATTGCTTCACTTCTGTGCAGTAACTGAAAATGTTTTTCTATGTCCTTGAGCTGACATAGCACATCAAGCCTTTAATGTAATATTTATTAAACATTCTTATTATAATTTTAAAAATACTAAGTGGTTGTTTTCCCTACAAAGATTAGCATGATTACAGTTTATTTTTTTTCTCATTTTAACCCTATCTAAAATGGCTTTTTCCTGAATGAATCTTGCATCTTTTCCCCCCACATTCATTTAGTTCTAATGAATAACTTCCTAGAGTCCAATTAGGTTAAAAATAGAAGTTTTTTTTTTTTTTTAAATTTGATTTCAGTAAGGTTATTTTATAAACGAGGTTCTCAAAAGTTCATGTAGCAAACTGCACTAGTTCTTTAGAGTAGAAAAATAAGCAGAATTTCAGATGGTTTTCAAGCAGGTAAGAAACAGAATCAACAACTGGGCGGTGGAGGTGTACACCTTTAATTCTAGTACTTGGGAGGCAGATATAGGCAGATCTCTGTGAGTTTGAGACCAGCCTTGTCTACAGAGAGAGTTCCAAGACAGCCAGAGCTATACAGACAAACCCTGTCTTGGGAAAAAAACCTCAAAATTCCTCCCAAAAGGAAGCACTTTAATGTGTAAAGTTTATGCATGAATAATTGGAGCATAATAGCAAACATAGATGTATATAGGATGCTGGGCTGTGGTGGCGCATGCCTGTAATCCCAGCACTCGGGAGGCAGAGGCAGGTGGGTCTCTGTGAGTTCGAGGCCAGCCTGGTCTACAAAGTGAGTTCCAGGACAGCCTCCAAATCTACAGAGAAACCCTGTCTCAAAAAACCAAAAAAAAAAAAAAAGATGTATATAGGTCAACTATGATGATTTCACTGCAAATGTTTCTACTATGCAGGTCTTCATATTAACCACTTTACCAATGACTAAAACAAAGGATATTGATGTTACTGATTGGTATTTTGGTGCCTATTAAACCTATTTAAATGTAGAAACCCGATGTTAAATTCACCCAAGGGCAAGTGTGAAAAAGACAAGCACAAAAATCAAGTTAATTCAACAGTAATGTACAACACATCTACACATCTATTCCTCTAAATATCTCACATCAGCATCAGTAATTGGTGACAGCAAATAACAAAAAAGAATTTAGTAGATTTGGGACACATATAAGAAATAAACAATAACAACAAAGACTTTAGAGGTGTTTTATTTTATTTTATTTTTTTGAGTGCTAGTATTCAAAAGTCTTGCAGTGTTTTGCCATTGATCACCTCATAGAAGTTAATTTGATGTCTGGCACAGCATGATAATCTCTAGCTGTATTTTTATCTTTGATATGTCACATCGAGGGACGTGGTAAGCAGTTGTTTTAAAAGCGAGGCACCTCATCACAGAAGCTAAGATGTAGGACTTGATACTTGTCTGGATCTGTGTCTGACACCCAACTCTGTCCACACTTTCTATGTGACTTTCCATACTACTGATGTTGAGCAGCTAGTAAATTAAATAGGAACAAAAAAACTAAGTATAAATGCCTGCCACAGCACAAGCATCAGCATTCTAGAACTCTAGGAAGGTTGAATGCAGTTCTTGGTCATGAACCTCCTACTGTGCTGTGAACTTAAACCTCAGGAAGTGGGCGGAGCCAGCCAAGAGAGCCAATGATAGGATCCAGGTATAGATTAGCAATTTAAAGGTGTGCTCATATGGTCAAAAAATGGCTAAAAGATATTCAGTAAAAGAGGTCCAGATGAAAAAAACAAAAACAAAAAACTTCTAAACAGGTTCCAGTGTGTTTTACAATGTGTGTAGGCTTAAGAAAGAATATGGGTATAGACAGTCATGGAAAGAAATAAGTAGTTTAAAAATAAAGTCTTTAAAGAGAGCGTAAAAGTAATATAAAAGAAAAAAGGCACATAAAATGGGTAACACAAAGGGAGTTTAGATCCTGTATAGTATTGTGTTGATTTTGAATGTTTTGATTGTTAATAAGCAAACAAAACAACTGCTAAGAGACCTGGAATTGAAAGAGGGAATGTTGAAACAAATCAGTCTGTGTACTTTAGGAATGCTTTAACTTAAAAAAAAGGCAGAAAATGTATTTGTCAAATGGAAGTTAAAAATGCTTTGAGTTTTGTTCCCACAGGAGATGAGAAGTTGTAGGTCCCTCCAGGAATAATATAGATCAGGTTTTATCAGAGGAAACTTCCTGAATCTTGACAGGTGATATCTTTCAACAAAGGTAACTGCTAGTCTTCCCAGGACTTGGTCATTATCCCAAAATTTTCTCAGGGATTCCTAAAGATGCCTTAGCCAGCAGGAAGCAGTTTAGAGTAAACTATGTCCACATTCCCAAGAGTTGGGCGGTGTGAGTTGTTTTTGGTTATTTGGTGGGTTATGGATGTTTGTTATCATTTAGGGGAATATAGAATATTGATATAAATTTAAAGTTATTTTTGTTACACTGTACATATGTTTTTATGTTTTCTTATTTAAAGGATTTTTGTATATTGATAAAAATTCAAGGTTATTTTTGTTACAACATATAGTATGTATTTTCTATTTTTGTTTGAGGTATTATGCCTATGTAGCTCATTTGGAAATGTAGGGTGAAGTTCTAGTTTTTGAAAGCTATTATTATAAACTGTGTAGGATAATCAGGAACATAGGTTACTAGTTAGTCATTTGTAATAATCAAAATTGTAGATATGTTAGGTATGCTTTCCAGATCATGTAGAGATATATTTTAGATAGACAGATGGTCTTCAAACCTTTCAAAGACCTAAAGAATATGGCATTTAAAATGTTTTGTTAACTTGGGGCTTTTCATGACAACAAGACACATCTGCTTCTGGCAGCACCAATTTATTTCAGAGATGATGGGCAACGAAGAAACTCCTTATGGAGTTTACTTCCAATGTGGCAAGGCTAGCCATTTGGACAAGAAGCTGCTCTTGCCTTGACTGCTTGATAGTATGTTGTATAAACTGGACAAGCAGGACCCAGAGGAAAGTGACCACTGAACTTTGCCAAAACAAAGGATGGTCCTTCAGGGTTCCTGCTTCATAGAAAAAACTACCTGACACTACCTAGATGTACAGGAACCAGAATCACGACAGCCCAGAGACCCAAGACAGAACCAAACATGACTGGCAAAAAAAAAAAAAAAAGTCAATGAAATGATTCCTAATGTTATTCTGAGATACTTATAGATCCATGCCTAGTCCAGTTCTCATCCGAGAGGCTTCAGCCAGCTACTGATGGGTGCAGATGCAGAAACCCACAGCCAAACACTAGGTGGAGCCAGGGCAACCCCATAGAAGAGGGGGATGAAGAATTGTAGGGGCCAGAGGGGTCAAGGACATGATGACAACATGGCCACAGACTCATGGAGACTCACAGAGACTGAAGTGACAAACAGTGACCCTGTGTGGGTCTGAGCTAGGTCCCTTGCATGTACCTTATGGTTGTGTAGCTTGGTGTTCCTGTAGGACTCCCAATAATGGGGGTGGAGGCTTGTCTCTGGCTCTTTTGCCTATACTTTGGAACTTTTTTCTTCTACTATGTTGCCATGTCCAGTTGGGATATGAGGGTTTGTGTCCAGTCTTTTGTATCTTGTTAGTCCATGTACAGTGGCTATCCCTGGGAGGCATGCTCTTTTTTTTTTTTTAATTTTTTTTTTAAATGGAAAACAGGGGAGGAGTTGATCTGGGAAGAGGTGAGGTGAAGGACTGGGAGGAGTAGAGGGAGGGGGAATTGTGATCGGGATGTAATGGATGAGAGAAAATGAGAGAAGAATAAAAGAATAAAAGAAAAAAACCCACTGCTGATGTGATAAAAACATGAGTCAAGACAGGTTGGTTATAAAGGTCTGGTGAACTTGTAAATGGGTGATATCAACACAAACTTTGCATTATAAATGAAAATTTGATCAGTACAATTTTCATATGAAAGGCATTAATGATACTAGTTTTAAGGAAATAGATCCCCCACCCCTGTACCTATTATTTGCCTTGCAGTTGAGAGTTGTTTTCCTATGAAATCCTTATACTTGCTAATTTGGACTTGTTTTGTCTCTAACCCAGCTTGAGGGACCTTCTTGTTTTCCCCGCTGAAGTTCTGCTCTTGAAATTTCTCCTCGTTGAAACTGTATGAAATGAGAACCCTGGAGGCGAGGAGGAAGTATCCAACCACTATTATAGATCTCTGTCACAGAGGGAGGCAGAGGCTGTGGGCTCCCTCCTGCTGACACCCCAGTAACATAGACCAGGCTCTCTCACAGCAGTCAGCTTCATCTGTGGCGAGCCAGTCCTCATCTTTAAATAACATACGGCTGGAGTGTGGTTTCGCTGCTCTGACAGGACGTGATCTAAGCTATCCCTCTGTAATCTAAGGAAAGAGAAACAAGAATGAGTGATGCATTTCATTTCTTTTGGGAAGAATGTGGCGGTAAAGCCCCAGTCAGGGGTGAGATAAATGAAATGACTGTGTGGGGTTGACTTGAGTCTCTGCCAATCCAGCTTCCTTAGGATCTTTGTGGCCCATTAGATTTTAGCATCTTTTTTACATTTCAAAATACCCGTCAGGAGCATATAGTACTTCTAAAAATGTTTTACACGCATAACTGTATGTGTTGAAAGACACAGGTCTGATCATTGCCTCATGCTTAAGAGTACATTTCTAGGGGCTGGCAGGATGGTTTATCCAGCAGGTGAAAGTGCTTGTCACCAAGCTTGGTGGCCTGAGTTTGATCCTCAGAACTCACATGGTGAAGGGAAGGAGAGAACTGACTCCTACAAATTGTCCCCAATCTCCACATGTTGTATATGTGTGTACCCTGTATGTGTGTGTGTGTTTGTGTGTGTGCGTGCACCACACACACACACACACACACACACAAACACACACACACACACACACACACACACACACACACACACACACACACTAAGTGAATATATAAAAATAGAGTGCATTTCTGAATCTATGCTTTGAAAGAACATTCTATATCTTAGAAAACAAGAGTAATAATTGCCTATTACCATTATCATGCATGTATGAAGCGAGACACAATATCAAGTTATTCTAGAAAAAGCTATGTATAAATATAACCACTTTAGAAATGGGATAAATGGACACATAGAATTAGAAAAGATTTTTATGTTAGCAAGTAGTAGAAATTAATCTTAAAAGTGATAGTTTTCTGGTTAAAAATAAGCTTTTTAGAAATGTTTATACTCACAGATGAAATAGGTACACAGGCTTATATTTTGTGCAAAATACCCATACACATAAGTAAAAAGAAATAGATCTTTAAAAAATAATGTGTCTATGTGTTTATGCACACGTGAGTGCAGCACCAGAAGAGACCAAAAGAGGGCATTGGATCCTCTTAGAGCTGTAGTTACAGGGGTGGTTGTGAGCAGCCTGACATGGCTGCTAGGAACTCTGGTCCTCTGTCAGAGCAGTGCCTGTTCTTAACTTCTCAGTCATCTCTCCATTTCTAAATAAATGTATTTTCAAAAAGGTTAAAGAAAAGACAGCTTTTCAAGTCATAGGTTTTTATTATGGTTCAAGTTTGAACTGTACTCCTAGACTCATGTTTGAAATGCCCAGTCCCCAGGTTATGAGGCTGTTTCGAAGGCTATGGCTTCTGTATGATGTAGGACCTGGTTGGTGGAAGTCGGCCACTAATAGTGGGTCTTTGAAGGTTGTACACACACCTAGTTCTGGTCTAGTTCTTTTAGCTTTCTGGCTTGTTACCATGTGAAGACATATCCCATACATGATTCCATTGTCACTACTGGAGTACTTCCCCATGCTTTCCCCTCTATAATGGACTGAACCCCAAAGGCATGAGACAAAGCAAACCTTTTGGCAACAGGTTGTTGTTGTGTTATTCTTGACTACCTGGTTCTTAGACTTTTGAAACTGGTTTGTCAGAGGAATGTGCAAGAGTTTCAAGATGTTATCTAGATAAACTCTAGAGTGATGTAGGCAGAGTTTAATAGGCATTTGGTGGGAGAACCAAAACATTATAAAAACATGACAGTAAAGACTGGACTCATGAAATTTCAGATGATGAGAGTGAGCACTTCAGAACTGGAGCAGGGGCTGTTTGTGTTATAGCCTGGCAATATTCTGTCTGTGTCTTAGAGATTTGAGTTAGGCCAACTTCACAAGTGATGGACGAATTTATCAGGCAGAGGAAGTATCATTCAGACTGTGGCATGGTTATTGCTTACATTTTTTAAAACCAGATTTATAGAGAAAATTAAGACAAAAGAGCAGAACAGAAGGATTGAGAAAATGTGTGTTTGGAAGCACAGACGAAGTTACCATAATCATTAAAAGAAGAAACATGAATACCATTTCAAAGACTCATTTATGAGTATGGGTATTTTGCCAGCACATCAGTCAGTGTACTCATTTTATCTATGTATATAGACATCTGTAAAAAGCCAATTATAAAAAAAAATTGTGAAAAACCAAGTAGTTTTCACTGGGGCAATAACAAAGATACCTTGAAGGTGAGACACCACTTATTGGACAACCCATGATACAAAAAAAGCAAACCCAATTAAAAGTATTTCATTTAAGAAGAAAGGCCTAAACTGTGTGGCAGTGGCACATGGGTTTAATCCCAGCACTTGGGAGGCAGAGCTAGGTGGATCTCTGTGAGTTTGAGGCCAGCCTGGTCTACAGAACGAGATCCAGGACAGGCACCAAAACTACACAGAGAAACTGTGTCTCAAAAAACCAAAAAAAAAAAAAGAAGAAGAAGAGGAGGAGGAGGAGGAAGAGGAACAAGAGGAAGAGGAAGAGGAAGAAGAGGAGGAGGAGAAGGAAGAGGAAGAGAAAGAGAAAGAAGAAGAAGAAGAAGAAGAAGAAGAAGAAGAAGAAGAAGAAGAAGAAGAAGAAGAACCTACTTTTGTCTTAGGCTGCCTGTGGAATTTAGTATCATCCATTTTGTACTTTTTTCCAGGCACATAGAGTGCATGACTCCCGTGTAAATGGAGGTGGAGCTTTCTGTCCCATAAGCCCTATTATACATGGCAGTTGCTTCTCAAACTACCACTCAGAGGCTTATATTAATTATAAATGCTTGGCCAATAGCTCAGGCTTATTACTAGCTAGCTCTTACATTTAAGATAACCTATATTTCTTATCTATGCTTTGCTATGTGGTTCGTGGCTTGTTACCTCATTTTCTACATGTCTTGCTTCCTCCAAGGCTGGCTGATGTCTGCCCTGACTCCACCCTTCATCTCTGTCTTTAGTTTGATTGTACTGCTTAACCTTATTCTGCCTTGCCATTGGCCAAACAGCTTTATTATCAACCAATGAGATCAACATATATTCACAGTGTATAGAAGGACATCCCATAGTACTCGAGATCATTAAAGTTTGTACCAAGGTTTGAGAGAAGCCTGAGACACTAGGCAATGCATATTCTGGGTCAGATTCTCTACTGAGAGTATGACCAGGCACTGTGTGAAGCTTTCAAAGTGAATTCTAAGTTGTGATTGCTATTATAGATGCCAGCAATGTGAGGCATCTGCCAAGGAAGCTTCTGGTACCTAGTGGACCAGCCCAAGAGAGAAGCCATGGATGCTGCTGGTGTCAGGGCCAGAAGGCAGGACTACCTAGACCCTTTGAAGCTCAGAAGAGTAGGTCGTTAGGGGTAGATGTTGAAGGTCATATTCCCTCTCCAGAGGGATGAGTCAGGATAAACCCTTTCTCCCTTAGGTTACTTCTGTTGGATATTTTGGTCACAGTATTATAAAGTATTAACTGGCAATAGATCTATCTATCTATCTGTCTGTCTGTCTGTCTATCATTCATCCATCCATCTATCTATCATCTGTCTATCTATCTATTTATCTATCTATCTATGTATCATCTGTTTTCATCATCACTATCATCATCTATCACACAAATAATGAAATAATTTCTAAAGAATTCCAGAGAAATCTGGAGTAATTATTAAAATGCTAATTTCCTTTTACTTTATTTTGCTTATTTGTACCTTACTTGGCTTTGCTTCTGCATTTTTCCTTCAGGCCTTTCCCAATAAGCTCCAAGAACACAAGATCCATTATAATTGTATTTAGATTTTTAAATATAGACCCAGTAAAATGTTCTTTTCTGCAAGAGGGAGCTGATGGAGATCATTTTGGACATAGACAAAAATGACAAAAGTAATCTTTGCTAGCCAAAAATGCTCAACTGAGCCGTTCTGGGTGGATATCTTCTATTTATTCCCTACAGGTATTCTGCCCTTTTCCATTCTATTCTCAGCCCCAGGAGGCTGAACTGCCCATTATCAGTGATTTCCCATGCCCTGTATCTTTACATGTGTTTGGCCGATGTGGAACACTGGTAAGGGAGAGGTGATTGCTGACAATTTGCTCATTTTTTCCCCCTTATTTTATTTTTCTCCCTGATGTGAGTAATTTAGTGTCCCTTAGAAATCTCTGGTCCTTTATGGTTTATTCTCTACTTTACTTTCTTTGGGTTACAGTGTAAACTGCCCTTTGTCCATTCACTCTGACAGGGATGGTGACAATTAGGTTACCACCAGCCTTGGATGACTCTTCTATGTATTCTGGTTCCTCCCAACATTGCTTTTGGTGTTAATATCCCCATACAAGAATGTACCATCTCTTTTTGTTGCAACTCTGGTAAAATCCTTTTTACTAAGTTACTAAGGGTCTGTATATTAAACACCTAGTATTGCTTAATATCACAGGTGAAAATATTATTTCCTGTTACCTAAAAGAACGTTACTTTAAAACAGTTAGTATTTCAAAGGCCATGTGACCACCAGTCTTTATAGACATGTTCTGACGGAAAATAAAACTTTGTGTGTACACCTAACAGTTTGGTGGGCCCACCAATTTTCAAAATTTTCTTGACTCCTGTAAAAGATGGCGTAAGGAAACTAACATGTATTGCACTGAATTATAATTATGATTTAAAAGGAAACACAATGACTTCACATCATGCTTTAGGAGGACATTTTGACAGTGAGATCTACTTAACCTCAGAAATGTTAGACAAACTGAACTCTTATTACTAAAGAGGGTTATAGTGAAAACAGAAGGTGTTTTTGTTGTTCTTGAAGTTGACTTGGGTAGGAAGGCTCAGAGTTAGAAAAAGCATGAAGTGTTTTATTTTTTGAGACAGTCTCTCACTGAACCTGGAGCTCACTGATTGGCTAGACTGGCTGGTGAGCAAGCCTCTGGCTTCTCCAGTGCCATGTATAGCATATGCAGCCACTCCAGCTAGTTATGTGGGAGGCTGGACATCTGAGCAGCAATCCTTATGCTTGTGTGTCTACCACTTTAATTAACTGAGCCACCCTTCACAATTAAAAAAATTTTTTTTTAATTCATTTGCATACCAACCAAATATCCCCCTCTCATCCCTCCTTCCACTCCTCCCCCACCTTCTCCCACCCCTGACCCACCCTGCATTCCCTCTTCCAACAGAGTAAATTCTCCCATGGGGGAACAGCTAAGCCTGGTACATTCAGTTGAGGCAGGACCAAGTCCCTCCTTGCTGCATCAAGGGTGAGCAATGTGTCCGACCAGAGGTAATGGGATCCAGAAAGCCAGCTCATGCACCTGGAATAGATCCTGATCCCACTGCCAGGAGCCCCTTGAACAGACCCAGCTACACAACTGTCTCCCATATGCAGAGGGTCTAGTCCAGTCCCATGCAGGTTCAACAGCTGTTGGTCTAAAGTTTGTGAGTTCCTATGAGCTTGGTTCAGTTGTCTCTACAGCTCTCTCCATCATGACCTTGATGTCCCTTGCTCATACAATTCCTCTTCCCTTTCTTTAACTGGATTCCTGGAGCTTGGTTGTGGATTTCTGCATCTGCCTACATCAGTTACCTGATGAAGGCTGTATGATGGCAGTTAGGGTATTCATCAATCTGATTTCAGCAAGGTTTTTAACAGCAGATGCCCAAGCTTTCCATAGAGGCAGGAAAATGAAGAGGTGTCCATGTGCAGTAGGCATAGACAGAATCCTGAGCAAGAAGTTAAGGTAAATTTTTTTTAGTGTGAATGAACAAGACTATCTACGTAGGCTGTGTGGTCTGGCACTTAAAAATGTGGTACGTTAAAAATCTTTACCATGGTTAACTGATACACATGGGAGGTCTGCCCTTTTCTGAAGGGAAAGGAGGAGGAGTGGATTAAGGGTCGGGGAAGAGGGGAGGTTGGGTCAAGGGACTAGGAGGAGAGATGGAAGTGAGGGGAAACTCTGATTGGACTGGAACAATTAATTAATTAATTAATTAATTAATAAAAAAGAGATCCATAAAACAAAACATCAACAACAACAATCTTTATTACTCTGCTCTGACTCTGGAATTATACTTTGTGTTCTTCTTGTGCTGCAAAACTGCAAGATGGTCTTTCTATCTCCCGCTTCAGGGAAAGAGATCTTTGGTACCTCATAATGGCTTTTCCTCTTGTCGTTTCTCTGAAATTGCCATGTGCTCTTCGAGAATGTATTGCTATATAAAAATCCAAATGCAAATATGTTTTTTTTTCTACAAGAAGCCTGTCTTTGAAATCTTTTGTGTAATTAACATTTTAGTGTTTGACCAAAATGTTCTTTTTTTGTTTAAATAGCTGTGTGTTTTATAGTTCCCAATTTTTCTGAAATATTCTTTTAACAGTGGGATCTATAAGGCAAGCTTTTGATTTTTAGCCAAAGTTGTCTATAAAATAACACATACTTTCTTCCAGTCAAAATTTCTGCTTGACAGAGAAGGTGACTTAAAATAATTCCTTAGTGACTTCGGTGAAAATTAAAGTTCCTAAGGTGGCCCAAAGATTGCCATCGATGGAATAAAATGAGGATTTCAAAAGAAGCACATCACTGGGGACCCGACTTTTTAGCTGTCTCATCAGACCTGTTTCACAAGCTACACAAAAGTGACCCGAGTCTTCAGGGAAGTAATGAATGCAATATGGCTGCTTTTGTACTTGCTTTTAATTCTCAGCCTTAGACTTATATCTCATTTGTGTTCCCCCAATCCCAGTAGGATTGTAAACGTTCCAAGTACCTGGTTAGCATAGCCTTTACTCACAGATGAGAATCTGTTAGCAATGAGGGCCCATGAAGGGAAAGCCATTATCTCCTAAAAGGATAGGGTCTATCTCTTGGTGGGGACACCGTGTTACCTCATCCTGTAAAAACTAATCCAGTTGTACAGGTCAATCACCTGGCCAAGGGATCACCCCTCAGAAAGGTGAGTTCACTTTAAGCTCTGCCAAAGAGATGGGCAGAATAATTAATTATCCTTTAATGAGATAAATACACGTTTCCTTCCAAGAATTCCACCTTCTAGCACAGTCCCTAGGAGCTGCCTTGAAGTCCTGTTGAGCCTGTCCACCTTTTTCTTCTTTTCTGTTTCTTTCTTTGGATGCTGGTGAGGACCTAAGTATGTTTGTTTCCCCCAGTACTTTCTTACTCTTTCTTTAAAACTTTCCTTCCCACCATGTTTACAGTGCTGGGACTCATTCTGAAGTAAGTCTGAATTAAGAATCCAAGAGCTGCCATGTTTGGGTCAGACTAGAGTGGTAGGCTGACCTGGGCTAAGTGGCAACTCTGAATTTGCCTTGGGCATTTGGTTTGTACCACTATTAGTTTCCAATAATAAGCTATGATAAACATACCATTGCTAAATCCATTCTGAGGCATTTCTGCCTCTATTTTTCTTATATACCAAATTTTAGATGATTGAATTCTATATTATCAGAATGATTATGAGGTTCTCCCAGACCATGAGAGAGAAATGCATCCTAGGACATTTTTCTGGAAGTTGATGAGTTATAAGAATTCACAGAGGACCCACAGAAACCCCCATGGTGCCCAATCTGTGTACACACACTGTGAATTCTGAGCTGAAATATGCTTGGATGACACTTCAGTTTATACCCCTTGCTAGGAAGGCCATAGTGTACATTAGCACATTGCACATGTGCTGGAAGATGTGATCACAACATCTCTTCATATCTGACACCATTCAGAGCTAGTGTTTCATAACCAAAACCAAAACCAAAACCAAAACCAAAGCCCAAAACTGCTCCAGCAGTTCAGGAACAAATCGACAGAGCCTTTTGTTTCCATATACAGGCTATTACACTTCAGTGTTTCCCTGTTACCTGGATGTTGAAGCCTCAACTCCCAGCCATTGCTGTTGTAAGGAGGCAAAAATTTTGAGAGGTAGGGCCTGCTGGGAGATTTTAGGTTATTGGGGATACACCCTCAAAGGGGATTGTGGGATCCTCCATCTCTTCCTATTTCTTTTGCTTAATGTTGATGCTGGCAGTGTTGTTTTGCCATGAAGTGCTGTATCTGCAACCCACCCACTAAAGAGGATTAAATGCAGTAAATCTACCAGATTAGGGACAGGAACTCCCAAAACTCTGAGCTCAAATAGACCTCTTCTCTTAGAAGTCGATGACCTTAGGTCTTCTGTTATAGTCACAGAAGTCTAATACACCAGGGAAAAGAAATCAATTGTAGATTATAGAAACTAGGGCGGTGGTTCTCAACCTGTGGGTCTTGACCCCTATGGGGGTGTCAAACTACCCTTTCACAGGGGCTGCCTAAGACCACTTGCATATCAGACATTTGCATTATGGTTGGGGGCCACCACAACGAGAGGAACTGTGTAAGGGGTTGTAGCATCAGGAAGGTTGAGAACCACTGCACTGGAGTATGTTTTTGATTCTGCTGAGCTTGTACTCCGCTCTCTCCCCCACCTCCTTTCCCCTGTTCCTCTCTTCCCTTTTTCTTTTCCCTTCTCCTATCTTCCCCGCTTTCACTCCTCCTCTTCCTCCCTTTTTGTTTTTGCTTCTTTTGAGTTGAGGTCTTGCTATGTAGCTCAGCTTGGCCTGTAACCAGCAATCCTCCTGATTTATTCTCTCTTGTCCTGGGGTTGTCGACAGGCACTACTACAGTGCTGTTCTTTCTTCAGGATTCACAAGTCATTGTTTTCAATAATTGCTAAGATTTTAATCAAAAGATCAAATTGGCATTTACATTGTACTTACCCATGGGGCGTGACATAATGTTTCATCACTCACATACATGTAGTGATCTAATCAGGATGATTAGCAAATCATTATTTTACACTTTTATCACATTTGTCCTTTGGAAGAGAGCATTCACAAACCTCTTTTTTAAGCTATTTTGAAATATATATTTCTCTCTTTCTCTCCCTAGGAATCAGTCAAACTCTTTGTATATGTCAGGTAAGTGCTGTACCATTCATTGAGTGACACTCCAATCCTATTATTGTTAACTATAGTCACTCTATCATGCAATAGAGCAGTGGAGATTATTCCTCCTATCTGACACTTCCCCTTTTTAACACCTTCTCCTCAGTTTTCCTCTATCCCCCTTCCCCCACTCTCTGGTAACCTGTGATAATTAATCTTCATTGCCAACTTGACAGGCTCTAGAATCACCATAAAAATGAACTTTTGAGAATTTATGTGATGGATATTCTAGAAGACCCGCCCTAAATGTGAGAGGTATCATTCTGTGGGTAGAGGATCCAGAAGAAGAATAGGAGAAAGAGAAATGAGCCACGAGAAGCAGCGTTCATCTCTCTCTGCTTCCTGACTGTGGGTGCAGTGTGACCAGCTGCCTCACATTGCTGTCTCTATGGCTTCTCCACCCTGATGGAGAGTACCCTTAAACTGTGAACCAGAACAAACCACTTCTGTCCTAAGTCCCTTTTAGTAGGGATTTCATCACAGCAACAAGACAAGCAACAGATACACCACCATTCTGCTGTAGACTTCTATGAGTCTCCCAAACAATTTCTAATCCAGGTGAATGACTGAATGGTCAGGCAGTGATCCATTGGCTTCAGAATTCTGTCACCAATATTAGGATAGCTAAAAAGCAAGGACAAACACCTCATTGAAAGAACATGGGTTGGAATCTCTGTTCTTGGGTCTCTTGCAGCTATGTGAGTTTGGGAGAATCATTTGGTTTTCTGAGTTTCCCCATGTATGGATATAATCACTACTTAGTAGCAGAATTATTGTTATTTTGAATGATGTGTATTCATGTGTGTGGAAACTTGGCAATATGTGTTTGATTTCCAAAACATTTTAAAATTACTTCTTAAATTCTAGATGAGTACAAGGCCTGGTATTCTAATCAGTGAACTGAGTTATTAAACACATTGTAGGTGATTCTTTAGCTTTATAACCAAAATAATCTTTTGTGTATATAGAATAAAGAAAAGGAAAATAACAAAGCTCCTCTTCCAGAAAGAAGAGTGTCCCACTGAGATGGATAACTGGGCTGCTTCTCCACTCAGGTACAAACAACCCCCTGCCAGACCAGAGTCGCAGCTGGCCCAATTTAGTGCATGGCAGCCAGTTGTGTTCTTCTCTGCTGGAACTTGCAGAGTGAAGAGTAGCCTTTGGAAAATAGGCTTTAATCCTTTCTCAGATGATACTCACAAGAATCTAGGCTCTCAAATAAACTCCTCATTCCTTATCATTTTCAGCAGGCTCCACAGCAGTCAGGCTTTTGTTAAAGCACCTTCCAAAACAGACAGCAAACATTACTTACCTCCACCATCCCACCCCACATCAGATGGTCAGCACCAGAATGCTCTTTCCAGTCCTTAAGACTCAGAAGGTATTGAATGCTGGCTTGGTGATATAAGCAAAGCAAGAAAGTAATCATAAGTGCTGGACATTTAGTGATTAGTAACAGGAAAAGTACACTAAAAGGTTAAAATTTTCTTAATATGATATTTAAAATGATTTTCTTTATTCTTTAGAATTTTATACATGGCTACAATAATATGGTCATAGCTAAATTTATTTTTTGAGGCAGGGTCTCTCTACAGAGCTCTGGCTGTCCTGAAACTCACTTTGTAGACCAGCTTGGTTTCAAACTCACAGAGATCCTCCTGCCTCTGCCTCCCAATGTTGGGACTAAAGGGATGGGCCACCATACCCGGCTCATACCTAACTATTTTTCCTTCTGTCCAACTCCTCCCAGATCTTCCTTAACATGTCCCCTCCCAACTTTGTGTCTTTGGTTTCTAAGACATTTCTCAGCAGTACCTTTGTCATTAAGAAAAAAAAATATTTGAATTCACACTTATAGGCACAGTCTGATCAGGACTCTGCTTTTAGACAGTATCTAACTTTGTTCTTAAGTTGTGGAACTTGAAATGAAATATATTTGGACAGATCCACCTGGGAAGGTGCTTCAGGCATTATGAATGACTCCATAATGAAAAGCATTCAGATGGATTTGGGTCTGGTGGTGCAAACATGTAATTAATTTGAGCACTTAGGAGGCCAAGGAAGGAAGATTGCGAGTTCAAAATCAGCCTGTGCTACATATGAGTTCAGGACCAGGTTTGTCCACAAGTGACTCTGTCTTGTCAAAAAAAAAAAAAAAATAAAGCCACTTAAAATAGAAGATACAAACAACAATAGCAACAACCCCCCCCCCCCAAGTATTACAATTGAAAGGATATCTATGTTGTGTTGTTTTTCCTGATGATAGTATTGGTGGTGTTGGAATAGAGTATGTAGGATATGTGAGGGTATATGTGGATACATGTGGAACAGAACATGAATGCACTTCATTTAGAACCATTATGAACTTGTTACAGATGAATGTTTGGTAGAGAAATAGCCGACAGCCCAGGAACACTGTTGCAGCTGGTAAGTTAGATGATGCAGTGGGAGAATGAAGGCTGAAATGATTGGTGTGGGCTGTGATACAGAGAAGTCAAACACCATCTAAAGGCATTCAGAATCTATTAATACCTATTTCTTAGAACTCCCAGCAGATTACAAACTTCAGACATTTTTTATACTCATGACCAATTTGTAGTCTCTGGGCTAAAGTTAGGTGTGGGGACTATGCAGCTAAATTGTCCAGCGTCAGTAGTAGCTGAGGAAATTATTTGCATGCTACAGATGTTACTTTTCTTCTCTTTTAGAACCCAACTTAGGGAGAAGCTGGGGTATAGCTCAGTGGTAGAGTGTTTGCCTATTGTGCTCAAGGCTCTGGGTTCACCTTCAGCACTGTATGAAAACCAAAAAGTAAACTGCAGATAATTTTTTTCTTGGGGCTATTGCAAGAACTTTGAGATGCAGATAGATAACATGTTTCACAGAAAGCATCTTGGAGAACATCAAAGAAAAATTAGCTGCATGTACATACACACATGTGAGTGAAAGGTATATATGAAAGACCACTCCCAGCCTTTCAGTACCCCACCTGAAGAAGCTACATGTTTTACCACAAGGTCATTGATAGTACATACACCATTATCATTTCCTTTCTATATCTCCCTATATTTTATTGTTTCATGGACTCATGTTTTTCCTTATTTATTTACAATAATTTTAGTATGCAGAAGAGTAAGTTTCATTATTTATGTATGCCTATCATTGTACATGACTCTTCTCAATCATTTCACCTTCTTGATCCCCCTCCTCTTTGCGTGGGTGTCCATCTTCTACACCCCTTCTGCTTTCATATCATATATGGATATACATATATTTGCATCTATCTATCTATCTATCTATCTATCTATCTATCTATCTATCTATCATAATCATCATCATCATCTTCTTCATTATCATCATCATCATCTCTAGATTACTCACATGAAAGAAAACATGTTCTATCTTTCTCCCTTTTTGTTAGATGGTTAGACGGTTAGATGGTTAGATGGACAAGAGTCAACTGATGCTTAACTACAGAGTCCAGAGCACAGATGCTGGCTGAAGACCATATGAAGACGGAAGTCTTCATCTACCATAAGAGCCTGAGAGGCATAAGCATATTCTTTGGAAAGTGACTGATGATAGTGAATCTTTTCTTTCAAAGAGTGGGAGAAGATTTGTGTTTTGGAAAACATAACACGTCCTTTAAGTCAAAACATACAGGTTAGATTGAAAAATGAAAAGCGATTTTGAAGAATAAACTAATAGGAAAGAAGACTTTGGGTATGTGCTGAGCTCAGAAAGGAAATTATTCAGAGAGACTGGGCTAGGGTTTGGTGGGGTTTCTAGTCCCCCGACATTCCTTCCTACCACAGATTTTCAATGTTTAAATGCTGAAGAATCCTGGAGCTAGTTTTGGGACACTTTCCCTTATCCATCTTCACTCTCCCTAGGTGACTGTACACATTCTCGTGGTTTTAGCATCTTCTTTTTACCTAACTCCTGGTTGCATGTCTTCAGCCAGCATCTGTGCTCTGAACTCTATACTCTGTAGTTAAGCATCACTTGACTCTTGCCCATCTAACCAGTTCCTCACGTGTATGTCTAGCATGGAGAGCATGTGTATGGCATCCCCTTTCAAACAAGCTTTTGCCTGGTTCTTCCTTCTCTCTGATGACAGCAACTCTGCCTTTCCAGTTGTTCATAGCAAATACTGTAGTCACGCTGGACATTGCTTTCTCTCATGTCCTGAAATCTTGTTCCTCAGCAAATTCTGTCTGCTTGACCACCTCAGTTCTGGCAGTCTGTCTCACACCATTGTTGATTCAGTGCCAGATTATTCTAACACCCCTTCCTCCTCGCTGTGTTACCTCCATGAGCACTTCACCACAGAGATCCTATCAACATGTTGCTCTATGAAGCAGACTTACTTCCTGTAATGTATCTCTGACTTCATCATGTCATTAATTAGTTAATTAATGAATTCTTGACACACTGACCTGTTCGCTATTCCCTGAATAAAGCAGGAGATATCTGCCTCAGGATCTCTGCACTTGCTTTCCCTTCAGTTTGGAATCCCCATCCTCGATGTTTTCAACACTAGCCCTTTCACTTTCTTTAAAAGCCATTTCCCCTAGATATTTAGAAATTTTATTTCCTTTTCTTCTGCTTTATTCATTTTCTCTTTAGCAATTGCTTTTGTATTTGTTCTTTGCAGACAGGGTATTTATGTTTTATTTATTGTTGGATCCCTGGTGCTTTGAATATGTCTCGCTCAAAGTAAACAGTAAGTATTTGTTGAGTGAATAAATAAATAAAACACCCTTTCAAATTACTAATTCCAAAAATGGTGGAGGAATTATGGAAGACACAGATGCTGAATGTAATGTAATGGAGAAAGCATTAGGCAGTAATTGGGATTCTCCTTGCAGCTGTACCATTAAGCAGACATGCAGTTTCAGGCCCATTTGCTTCAGTTCCATAAGGCTTGATATCCTCTTTTGAAAAATGAGGCAGTTAGATGGAGGCAAATAGATAGATGGTGGCTAATAGCTCTTTCATCTCTGTGGTTATGTTACTCTAATAAGAAAGACACTTATAATTACCATGACCATCACTGTCACCACACCACCATCACCACCACCACAACCATCAATACCCCCCCCCCCATCACTGTCACCATCAACACAGCAACAAAGGAACAATTCACTATCTCACACCAACTCAGAACTGTAGGTGGGGTTTCTCTGTTTCAGCAGTCACTCCCAATTAACCACACAGAGACTTATTATTAATTATAAATGATTGGGTGATAGCTTAGGCTTGATTTTTTTTTAAAGCTAGCTCTTATAACTTAAATTAACCCATTTCTATTAATCTATGTGCTGTCTCATTTACCTCATCTATAAACTTCCCATGTTGCTTCTTTCATGTCTGGCTTGAGACTCTTTAGACTCCGTCCTTCTTCTTCCCATTATTCTCTCTGCCCCCAAATCCTGCTTGGCTATCAGCCCATCAGCTTTTTACTAAGAATAAGAGCAACACATTTTCACAGAGGCTTATTTCACAGCACAGCACCTTTTGTGAATCTCATGAAGATTTGTGCATTTGTTTTTCTATTTTATTTAAGGTTAACTCTAATATCTCTGTCTTGGAAGGGGGACCAAAGCCAGATAGTGGCCAGGAGAAGAGGTAATTACCCAGTGTCAATCCACAGCCAGCAATTTTCATTTTCCATCCTGGCTTAACACATTCCCTCACCACACTGGCAAATCATTTTGTATTTCTGAAGCTACTCTGGGAATGTATTACCATGTTACATAGTTTCTGAAGTAATTCTACATGTATCATGGGTCTTATTTTATTTGTCCCGAATCACAGCATCCAGAAGCAGAGAGCCAGTGGGTGGTTAATTGGTACTGCCACAGAGAAAGTCAGGAGTAAGTCAAGGCAGAGCAGAAAAAGAAGTGTTCTTTTATAGCCACATAGCTTCTAGATTGCGATGCTAAAGTCAGAATGGTTAGCATGCTTGCTACGTCTCCAGGTCTGGAGAGCTGTTGTCAGAGACACTTCTTTTTCTGTAATTCATGGGACTGTGAGAGGTTGCCAGGGAGACAACAGAGCCTCTTGTCTGTGGGTTTTCTGGGTAAGGACAGTCTTCTTGCCACTAAGATCATGTGATAATAATATTTCCACATGGACATTTATACAGAGAGGACCTGCTTCAACTGAAGTACCAGGCTTTGCTGACTCCCCATGGGAGGCCTTACCTTTTTGGAAGAGGGGATGGGGAGTGGGCTAGGTGGGAAAGGCTGGGGGGAGCTGGAGGAGACATGAGATGGGGATCTGTGGTTGGTATGTAAAATGAATAAAAAATTTCTCAATAAAAAAAAGTAAAAAAAAAAAAAAAAAGACATCTAGATCCAGGCTAAGTGGTAACATGATTGTAGCTGGAAGTTTCTCTGGTCCCACCCAGCCCTGTGGTCCCTCAACCACTTATGAAATAATCACTCAGAGGCTTAATATTAATTACAAACTGTATGACCTATGGTTACAGTGTATTGTTAACAAGCTCTTATAATTTAATTCAACACATTCCTATTATTCTATGTCTTGCCAAATGGCTTTGTGGCTTTACTGGTACTTTCACATCTTTCCTCTCCTGGCGGTGGCTCTCAGCGTCCCTTCACCTTTTTCTTTCTCTCTCTTCAGTTTGAATGTAGTGCCTTACCTTATTCTGCCTCACCATTGGTCAAACAGCTTTATTTATCAACCAATCAGAGCATCCCATACTCACAGCATACAGAAAGACATCCCACAGCACATGGCCTGTTAATGACTGGAGCAACTTTGGACTAAGCCCATCTTGGTGTATTTGTCTCTGATAAGTTGGGTCTTAGAGCCCAGAGAGCATCGAATAGGAAAAACTAGGTGGAAAGGCTTGATAATTGTGTCTAAAAGCTGGGCTCTTTTAAAACACTATCACTTTTGATAACAAAGCAAACATGTCATATTAGCTAGATAGTTAACCAAGTGTACCAAATATAATGTGTGTGGGATTGTCTTCTGAATTTTCAGCCCCAAAGAGGAGATGTTTAAGGCAGAAAGTGTCTGTGACCTTGTTGTTGGTTCATAGCTGAAGTTCTAATTCCATAGAAACTCTCTGGCAAGGGAACACAGTGAACCTTCCTGTGGCCTTTACATCCTATAGAGAATAGAACAGAGAATTTTGCACAAAGAGTTCATGTTAGAGTTGTTTAGACCAGCAGGAAGATAAAAGCTATCCCAAGAATTAGGAAATAAAGCAGTTGCAAGCATTGCTTTTTCAAAACATATTAGAATGAAACAAAGCCTCACTGTCTGTCAACAGGTGGAGGCACTTTGATTGGTTCCATTATCAAGACAATCATGGTGTGAAACAGTACAGCACATCTGGTGCCTCCCTGAAGATAGTGCCACATGAGCCCCGGCTGACACTGTGCTATTAGTCATATGAGCTACATATGTTTGCTAGTGTATTCAGAGGACTTGAACATCAGTTTTAGAGCATCATTACTTACTATTTACATTAACATGCAGCTCTTGGCCTGTGCATATGACTTGAATCATTCCTAATGAACACTTTGGCCTACTCATGGTTTTTGACTGTAAGAACCCCCATGAAGGTTTCTATATTTAGATATGTAGGCTAGGTAGTATTTGTGAAGATTCTGACTTTTAATGGATGCTGTATTAGAAGGCCATACATCTGTTTCCAAAGCAATTTATAGCACACTAGTCCCTGAGATGCAGTGGTTAGAGTCCTTACTATACATCACTTCTAGATCACATGATCTTAGAATAACCATAGTTTCACTCTAAATTTTTTCTGCATAACTTGCAAAATTATGTGTGGATCTTCTTATAAATCTTAAAAATGGTTCTACAAAAGCTGTAAGAAGCACAATAAACTCTCTTTAGTATACACAGGGAAGGACAGAAAAGAAAAGAAACTCTTTTGTAAAGAACACCATGACAGCATTGTCTTATGTGCCAGACTCTGGACACCAAAGCCTTTCCTGTTTACCAAGACCAAACTAAAACTTGACTCAGGTTCTTCTCAAGTAATTCACCATCAGTGGATAACATAATCTAACTAGGTTATTCATCTTTACAAACCTCAAATGACTCCTTATCACCTGTGGGATAATCTCAGAGCACCATGGATCAGACAAGACCTCATCTTCTGCCTACTGTGTCCCACATTTTGTGTATTGTGACAGTATATTGCTGCTTTTGCACATGTGTGTATACTTCCACCCTCACAGACATTATTGTAACTGGAGGCTTTTCTCTGTCCTGCCCTGTCCCTCAGCCATTTCCAAATAATCACTCAGAGGCTTATATTAATTACAAATGTTTGGCAAATGGCTCAGTCTTATTACTAGTTATCTCTTACATTTAAATTAACCCATATTTCTTATCTATGCTTTGCCACGTGGTTCATGGCTTGTTACTCCATTTTCAATAATCTTGCTTCCTTGGTGGCTGGCTGGTGTCTGTTTCAACTCCACCCTTATTCATCTCCAGTTTTAATATACCACCTAATCTTATTATGTCTGGCTATTGGCCAAAACTGCTTTATTTATCAACCAATGACAGCAGCACATATTTACAGCATACAGAAAGACCACCCCACAGCACATTATTGCCTCTTTAGTTTATGTTCTTCCCTTTGAATATTTGGTTTCTATTTTTCTCCCGAGTATTCTTACTAGGTCAGGCTCACCCCTCCTTCCTTGCTTCCTTCAGCCTTTCAGTTCTTAACTGACTGGGCGCGGTGTTCCTTTGAGTCTCCACTGCACTCAACATAAATCACCTTGAAACACATTTGATTAATTTGTTTTCTCGAATAGACTTTGCATCCTTCAAAACCAGTGTATTTCTTTGAAAATTTGTTTAAAATGGTTTACAGTTTCATACATTCATATAATTAATCATTTCCAACCACATCTCTCCCCTTTTCATCTCCTTCCTTCCTCCCCAACAAGTCCCTGTCCTGTTTTCATGCTTTCTTTTTGTGCATGACCCACTGAGTTCTATTAGACCTTCTTGCCTGAGCATGAGAGGTTATTTGCCCAGTCAAGGGCAACTTATGATGACTACACCAGTAAAGAAGAGAGGACCTCTCTCCGAACAGTTGTTGATTGCCAGTGGATTCTCAGGGAGGCATGGGGCCTTTTGGGGCCCTTCCCCATCAGTGATGATATAATGACAGGCCCAATCTTGTGCAAGTCTGGTATGGAAAACCAGAGCTGCAGTGAGTTTATGAATGCAATGAGCATATTATACACAGAAGACATATTTGGGTTGCACATCTTTCCATCTTCTGGCTCTCACATTCTTTCTGCTCTCTTTTCTGTGATATTCTTTAAGCCTTGGAGATGGTAATAGAGCTGCCCTGCTTGGGCTGACTATCCTACCCATAATTTATTCTTGGTGCTTTAACCAGTTATGGATTTTGATGGCTGTGTATTTCTTCCTAACTGTGATGGTTAGTTTTTGTCAACTCAACACAAACCAGAGTCACCTGGGAAGAGGAACTCCCAACTGAAAAACTACTTTCATCAGACTAGTCTGTGGGATATTTTATTGGTTGTTAATTGAAACAGGTGGATTCTCAGGGAGGCATGGGGCCTTTTGGGGCCCTTCCCCATCAGTGATGATATAATGACAGGCCCAATCTTGTGCAAGTCTGGTATGGAAAACCAGAGCTGCAGTGAGTGGTACCTTCCTTAGGCAGGTGGTCTTGGGCTGTGATGGCTATTCATGGTTGTCAACTTGACTATATCTGGAATAAACTATAATCCAAACATGGAGGGCACACTTGTGATCCAGATCTTGAGGCAAGAAGACAACATGCCTTTGATGTGGATCTTGAGGCAAGAAGGCACATGCCTTTAATGCAGAACTTCGGGTGGGAAGGCACACCTTTAATCTGGGCCGCACCTTCTGCTGGAAGTCTATATGAGGATGTGGAAGAAGGAAGGTTCATTCTTCACCTGCTCAACCTCACTTTGTCAGCACGTTGATTCCTTCACTGGCATTGGAATCTACTTCTTTGAGATTCCAGCACATACTGAAGACCAAGCTGGTCTCTCTCTCTCTCTCTCTCTCTCTGTCATTCATTCCTAAATTCTGTGACTCTAGAGAACCCCGCCTAATACTGGCTGTATAACAAAGGTAGCTGAGTAAGCCAGGGAGCCAGGGAAAGCAAGCCAGTAGGTAGTGTTATTCCATGGTTTCTTCTTCGGTAAATGGCTCTTGGTTTCTTCCTTGAACTTCTGCCCTGACTTCCTTCTAGGATGGTGTGTGATAGGGATGCTTAAGCCAAATAAATCACTTTTTTTTTCTAAACTGGTTTTGGTTCCAGCAGCAGAAACTGAACTAGCCTTTCATGGTCTATCTAAGTTCTCATTGTATAATAGCTAAAATAAATACTGTTTATTTGGAAGGATATATTCATCTTACTAATCAAATTTTAGAGTCAAGGGAGAATAGTTCATTAAGATCACATGAGTTTGCTACCAAATTCTCAAACGAGCTGTTCAAAGAGAGTGAGAAATAGGTGAATTGATGGATGGATATGTGTCTTCTGTCTTCTCAGCTCTTCAAGGGACTATGCTCTAAATTGAGAGGTCAGGGAAAAGAGAACAAGGTGTTAAAAGCTCTTCAGTGGGTAGCAGAAAATCAGAGGAGAGAGCACATACACAGTTTCTGTTCTGCCTTGGACACACACTTTGAGATTCTACTCATCAGGGTGTCATCAAGCAGGGACCTGGCCTTGCTAAATCCCATTCTTCTAGTTATTGTGAGAGGTTGCTTTTGTTGAATTCTAGAGCAGATGTTATCCCAAAGGCAGTTACTAGGTTCAAATCTTTTGTTTTTATGGATTTTCTACAAACCATATATATATGTATTATATACATATGATTTATTATATATGAATATATAAATACTTTCCATAGTTTTACCATGAGCTTTACTGTATATGTATTATTGATTAGGATCATGTTCATGTCAAGAAATCTATATTTTACATTGGTTGTTTGTTAGGTTATAAAATAATCATACAAAATAATGAATTTCATTTTTTTAATGGATTCTTTGTTTTTGTTGCTCTTCCTCTCCACCCCCTTTCCTCCCTCTGTCAACCTCATGGTAGTCTCCCTGGTCCCCCTCAGAAGCCTCCCATTTGCTTTCATGTTATATATATTCTATTACCCTCTTATGTCTCCCCCTGTGCCACCATCTCTAAAGATCTCTATGTCCTTTCTCATGGTCCTCTTTCTAGTTTCATGATCTATACCCTTGCCTCCCCTACACATGAAAAATTAAAATGTAAGATCCATGGATGAGAGAAAACATTCAATATTTGTCTTTCTGAGTCTGGCCTATTGTACTTAATAATTTCTAGTTCCATCCATTTTCCTGCAAAAACAGTGATTTCATTTTTCTTCTTTTATTAAACACTTGTTTACGTGTGTGTCTGTATGTGGGGTGTGTGTAGAGTCAAAGGTCAGCTTGCAGTGATCAGTTCTATTGCATTCTTCTATCACGTGCACTCTGGGGTTGAACTCAGACCACGAGTGTTGGCAGTAAACACCTTTACCTGCTAGGCCATCTTGCCAGCCCAATTTTAGTTTTCTTTATGGCAAAATTAAATTCTAGTGTATATAAATATCCTATTTTTTTATCCGTTCATCTGTTCATAGTTATTTAGGCTGGTTCCATTTCCTAGCTATTATAAATAGTGTAACAATATCCATAGATGTAACAAGTATTTCTATGGTAAAATGAAGTGTCTTTCAGAATATGTCTAGCAGTGGAAATTTGGGTTATATAATTGATCTAGTTTTAGTTAGTTTTTTGTTTTTTTGGACTTCCAATACTCATTTCCATAGTGGTTATACCAGTTTATCCTACCAGGGTTCTTCTGCCACATCATCATCAGAACTTTTTCCTTTAATGTTTCTGAATGGGGTTATATAAAATCCCAAAGTCATACTAGTTTGCATTTCTTCAGTGGCTAAGGATGTTTATCATGTAGAAAGGACAGGGGAACTTCACCCATGATACTTCAACAATATGGCTGCCTTAAGACCTGAACAAGCACAGCATCAATAGATACGCTAACACAGAAGGTGGAAAACTCACAGGGGGCCCATCTCTAAACAAATAACTACAGGTAACTAAGGAGTGCTGGGAGAGGGAGAATTATTTATCCTCAGGGATGAGCCCCCTAATTAATTATCTAATTCCAAGTGGTTAGGCCTAAAATCATATACATAGAAATAACACTAAATGGACTCGAAGTGGTATCTATATACTTATGCATTTATACATATATAAAACAATAACAATTAAAGGAAAAGACAACATGAATTTGAGAGGGAGTGAGAGGTGGGTAAATGGATCAGTTAGGAGGGAGAAAAGGAAAGAGGGGAATGACTTAATTATATTTTAATTAAAATGTATTTAATAAAAACATTTATGGGCTATTTGTGTTTCTCTTCATTAGACCATTTATTGATTGCAAGATTTACGTCTTGGTGTTTAATTCTTGAGGTTTTTGTATATTCTAGATTTTAGCTCTCTGTCTGAAGTGTAGCTGCTGAAGTTTTTCCCATTCCATAGGCTGCTTCTTCACTTTGCTCATAGTTTACTTTGCTGTGTAGGATATCATTACTATTTTTTTTTTTTTTTTTTTAGCTTTAAGTCAGTTCTTGGAATAATTTCCTGTACCATTGAAGACCTTTCCATAAAAGTCTTGCCCCTGTTTCTACCTTGAAGTGCTTTCTCTAGTGGCAGCAACACATCAGGTTTATATTAAATTTATACCAGGTTTATATGTCTAGTGCGTCTGGGTATCTAGTTTCCCCAGCGCCATTTACTTAAGGAACTATCTCTGCTGTTTTTTTTTAATGCCTCTGTAAAAACAAAGCAGGTTTATTTGTCCTCTTGATCTACACACTTGTTTCCGTACCAAGTTGTTTTTGCCATTATGGATGCATAGTGTAATTGGAGATCAGATATTTTGATAGCTGTCGTTCTTATTGCTTACAATTGCTTTGTCTTCCCAAGACCCCTTGTGTTTTCATATACATTTTAGGATTTTTTTCTGAGGTCTTACCCTGGATGGTTTGCAGGTTGCTAGGTAGTTTAGCCAGCCCTCGAAATCATAAAGTTTCACTTCCTCCTGTCTCCCCATTGCTGAGATAAAAGACATGCATTGCCACATGGGCTTCAAGATTGCTTTTTTCTAGTCCTTGGAAGAATGCCATTGGGGGTTTTGATGAGGATTGAATTGATTCTGTAGACTGCACTCAGTAGTATTATCACTTTCATAATACTAATTCTGCAAATTGATGAACATGAATGTTTTTTCCATATTTATTTATTTACTTACTTATTTGTTTGTTTATTTATCTATCTATCCATGCATGCATGCATTCATTCATTTATTTATATTTATTATTTATCTATTTATGTATTGAGGCAGGATCTTTCTATAGTCGTGGCTGTCTTGGAGCTTGTTATGTAGGCAGGTTGGTCTTGAACTCACAGAGATCCTCCTGCCTCTTCCTCCCAAGGGCTGGAACTAACAGTCTAATAGTGTGCAACACCATATCTGGCCTCTTTTTATCTTTTAGAGTCTTTTTTTTTTTAAACAAGTGTCTTAGAGTTTCCATTGGAGGTCCTTCACCTTTTCAGCTAGGTTAATTCCTAGGTATTTCATTCTGTATATTTTTAAAGTTCTCATCAACAGGATAGTTTCCCTACCTTTAAAATCTTTGTTATTGGCATAAAGAAAACTTGCTAGAAGTGTCAAATTTAAGGTTTCCTGGTGGAGTATATGCTATTTTCTAAATTACAGCAACTAAAAGTACACCATATAAGAAAACAACCATCTGGAGAAAAATAATAAAAGTTCAGGTTGAAGTTACAGAGAATTTACTTGGATATGTAGTTAACAAAAACTATAGAAAAATGAAAATGGGTCGATACATGACATTTTCTTCATGCCATGTAAAAGAAGACATCTTGTATCTTTGTTATTCCCACCCCCCTCAAAATGTGTATTTTTGGGAAGAAAAGTGGATATCTGTGGTCAAAATCTATGCTTTGTGAATGTACAGATTGTCCTTCTTGGGGTACTTACTACCCACAAGGGCTTCTTTCAGCTTTTTATGGTGGGATTCATTGAGCATTATGGAATCATTTGGGCCTTTTCTGTTCTCAGATCCCTAGTCCAGATCTAGCTGTTTACCACAGAGTTAGTAATTAAAGTTTGGACTTCTGAAATATTATTGAAGTTGAATAAAGTTAGCCAAGAATTATACACAGAAATTGATCCATGTGATGGTGTGTTAGATTTTCAGTTGAGCTCTGCAAAGGATGTGGTTGATTTTTCTAGAATTATTTATGATGTTTAAAAGAAAGCAAAGTAGATTGGTGCCTAGGAAGTGTGCATACAAACAGCTAAGGATCTGAAGCCAAAACTTAAAAACGGCTTGAAAAGAGATCCATTGTCCATGGAGAAGGAGTGAAACCATTTTCTCAGAGTTAATGAAACTGACATTGCTGCTTAAACTCTTTGCTGACATACCTAAACTTTAGTGTACAGAGGGAGTGTCTTAGGTAGGGTTTCTATTGCTGTGAAGAGATACCACGACCACAGCACCTCTTATAAAAGTAAACTTTTAATTGGGGCTTGCTTACAGTGTCAGAGGTTTAGTCCTTTATCGACAAGGAGGGACATGGCAGTGTGCAGGCAGACATGGTACTGGAGAAGGAGCTCTGAGTTCTATGTCTTGATCTGAAGGCAGCAGAAGGAAACTGTATCACACTGAGCATAGCTTGAGAATATAAAACCTCTAAGTCCACCTTCACAGTGACACATTTCCTCCAACAAGGCAACACCTCCTAATAATGCCACTCCCAATGGGCCAAGCATTCAAACTCATGAGTCTATGGGGGCCATCCCTATTCAAGCCACCACAGGGAGTAAGAAAATGACAAAATGGATCCACCTGCAAAGTCACTGCCAGCAGTCCATTTGGGATACCTAAATTTTGAAACTATCGACTACATTAAATCACAGATACTCTGCTTCTTTCTATCATCTATAAATCTCTCACCTTTTACAGGAGATCACAGAATTGCAGATCCAAAAACCTTTAGGTTAGCAATCACCCCATATTTGACTTTACCTAACTGCTCTTCTGAGAGAATATATCTAGGAAAGAAGAAACAGGTCTTGAAAAGACACAGTAAAGAAAGAGGGCTACCTACCCTTTTCCTTTCTGATCTTGAAACTGGTTCTGAAGTTTCTGTCATGTTTGAAATTTTCAGTCAATGAGCTTATGGGTTCCTTTTGAGCTGTACCTTCTGTAAAGGCTCATGGTCCTACATGAGCATTTCTGTTAGAGAAACAGTCAACTCATTCATTACTTCAGGCTTAGGGCATAGATTGGAGGATGAGCATTTTAAGATCTAGCAGGCCTCACTTTTGTTTTTATTGTGTATATAATATGCATATAATCTTTCAATAAAAAGAGCCAAGTCACTTTACCTTCTCATTCATTAGTAAGTTTTATTCATGGCTCTTTGTCTGGGTCCTGCTAATGTTTTACTTCTGACCTTACTCAGTCTCCAGACTAGCTTGCTTCACCTGACAACTCAGCTTCAGCTCTTTCTCCTGATAGATCACCACATACAAGCTTGGGTGCTTGATGGTTCAAATTCACAGTCTGTGGAATCAGAACACAATGGGGACATTGTCAAGGGGGAGGGAAGAAGAGTATGAAGGAAGTCAGGAAGCAAAATGGCCTCTCTCTCCTTGTCATGGACTTCAGTTTCTGTGCAGAGTGTCTGGAGACTTCCAAGTAGCTGAGGAGGGCCCCAGCCTTGGGCTATTTCTTTAAGGACCATGTAAAGAGTTGCTGCTCAATAATTCATCACTTTGCATTGCTTCCCACAGTCCTTTAGTCACAGAGTTCCTTCTTGCTCCCTAGGATTATGTAACGCCCCCCCCCCCCCAATATCCTCAGATCTTCACCCTTGCCTTTCACTGGCTTTCTAGAGAGATATGACCACAATCAAGTTTGAATGACATTTCTGTGTGTTTGTCTTTTTGAGAAACTGTAAACCTCGAAACCAGGAGTTGTGGTGGTATTGTGTTCCCCAAAATATTGTGCACCCTAATAAACCTATCTGGGGTTAGAGAACAGAACAACCACAATATTTAACATAGAGGTTAGGCAGTGGTAGCACACTCCTTTAATCCTAGCATTCTAGAGGCAGAAATCCATCTGCAAGGATACAGCCAAGCATGGTGAATCATGCCTTTAATCCCAGGGAGTGATGGCAGAAAGAGAAAGATATATAAGGCGTGAATACCAGAAACTAGAAGCAGTTTGGCTGGTTAAGCATTCAGGCTTTGGAGCAGCAGTTCAGCTGAGATGCATTGGGATGAGGACACAGAAGCTTCCAGTCTGAGGAAACAAGATCAGCTGGGGAATTGGCAAGGTGAGGAAGCTGTGGCTTGTTCTGTCTCTCTGATCTTCCAGGATTCACCCCAACAACTGGCCTCAGGTTTGATTTCATTAATAAGAACTTTTAAGATCCTACTACAAGGAATCATGTCAAATATTTTGTTATATTGACATCAGTATTTGACATTAAGTAGGCCAAATGTCCAAATCTGTGTCATGGATTTCTTCATGAAAACATGGGTGTGGTTGTTTGAAAGAAAATGGCCCCCAAAGAGAGTGGTGGTGCTAGGAGATGTGGCCTTGTTGGAGGAGGTGTGTCACTGTGGAGGTGTGTCACTGTGGAGGTGTGTCACTGTGGAGGTGTGTCACTGTGGAGGTGTGTCACTGTGGAGGTGTGTCACTGTGGAGGTGTGTCACTGTGGAGGTGGGCTTTGAGGTCCCATATATGCTTGAGCCAGGCCCAGTATCTCATTTCACCCCCTGTTGCCTGTGCAAGACCTAGAGCTCTCAGCTACCTTTCCAGTAGCATGTCTGCCTCCATGCTGCCTTGTTTCACCAGGATGATAATGGACTGAACCTCTGAACTGTAAGCCACCCAATTAAATGTTTTCCTTTATAAGAGTTGCTGTGGTCATGGTGTCTCTTCACAGCAATAGAAATCCTAACTAAGACAATGGGGATCATAGAATAGAAATGTTCTTTGTAGAGTACCATCCAGATAACAGCATTTATTACTCCATCTTGACTCTTATTTGCTAATATTTAAAAATCATTTCTTGTGAATTAAATATAATGTGCTTTCTACTCATGGACTAAGAAAAAGAAAGTTTCCATTAAGCAGGTAGGTAAGAGTCTCAGGGATATCTTTGTCATTTTGTTATCACAACCCCTAAGATAATTCTTTATTAGAAGTGATTCTGGATAATTTGGATAATATATTTAAATATGTTAGGATTTGGCTGTCTCTGAAAGGTAACGGAAAATAAATATCAGGTAGCAAGCGTCTCAGAACCTTGGCAGGAAATAAAAGCAGAAAGCCCATCACTGCCACAGAAAAACAACCCAAACAGAACCAGACTGGGAATTAAACAAATCTTAGTCCCTTCTGTAGAATGTGAACAACTCACTGAATCTCTTAGTCTAGTGCCTTGCTTGGTTCAAGACTTCATGTATTTCCAAAATTAGTACTGGGGAAAGAAAGTCTGCAATTACAGGGATGAGGATGGCTGGAAGATTGTAATTCCAAGGTCATTTGTGGTTGGAATAAATTTTGAGCCCAGATGCATGGTGTCTGAGGGTGGAAGATATAGAGTGTGGTTCATCTGCTACATTCAACCAATTAAACAGGGAGTGAGTTTGGGGGCTCACTGCTTGATTCATATATTGAGCCCACTCCCCTTTTTCCTCCCTTACTTTTATTTTCAAATGCTTGTTTATGTGATTTACAAGGGTGGTGGTGTTTCTAGACCATTGGCCAATGATGATATTACAAATGAAAAAACAGCACTTGGGGTCTGTGTATAGAAAATGTGATAAATTACAGAGTCACAAGCTTCAGCATTTCATGAATTTGACCTGTTATGTAACATAGAGTTCAGTGAAGTCCAGATGGAAGCCAGGATGGAAGATGTTTGTTTCAAGTGGGGGCTTTGCCCATGCTACTTCATTGACTCTATAGTCTATCTTCTGAAGAGAGTGCAATTATTCCTAACCATGGCTTCTGTACTGTAGGGTTTTCTTTTTGGTGTGTGTGTGTGTGTGTGTGTGTGTGTGTGTGTGTGTGTGTGTGTGTGTGTGTGTGTGTGTGTGTGTGTGTGTGTGTGTGTGTGTAGGCCAGAGATTGAAGTTTGGTGTATTTCTCAGTTACTCTCTTAGTTTTTAAGACAGCGTCTCTCACTGAAGTTGGAGCTCACTTGATTCAGAGACTGGCTGGTCAACTAGCACCTCAGGGATCTTCTAGTCTTTGCTATAACCACCACTGAGGTTATAGGAATGCATCTAGCTTTAAAACTTTTTAAGATTTGTTTATATCTCATTGTATGGATATGAGTATTTGCCTTGTGTATATGTATGTGAACCATATGTGTGCCCGTGGATGGTTGTGAGCTGCCATGTGACTCCTGGGAACCAAATCCAGGTCCTCTGCAAGAACAGCAAGTACTCTTAGCTGCTGACCCATCTTTCCGGCCCTGGCATGCAGATTTGATTTTGTGTGGACTCAGTCCTCATGGCTGTGCATGTTTGTGACTGAAGTATATACCCAGTCCGTGCTGTCTCAGTTTTACTGAGTATATGTCCTTGGTCCTGCAGGCAGTGCTATACTGTCTGGTTGGCACTGTCCTCGGTGCGGTTGAAGCATCTTACTTATTAAACACCCTTTCTTATTCAGGAGGCATTAGTGATTTTGTGAGCATTTTACATTCTGTCAGTGGCTCTTGGTTTTTGGGTAAATCCTTGAACAGCTTTAAGTAGTCGTGAAAACACTAGAGGAAAAGTCACCTTTGGATACTGTCTTAGTCAAGCTTTTCTAGGGGACTAGGAAAAGAGTCACAGGACTCTGTAATTTCTGTCACCAATGGTGGTTGGTTTGTTGGCTGCCAATATTTTGTTTGTTCTTGCACTTAGCAATAAGGGCAGTTTCAACCCACAATGAAGACGATGCAGGCAGCTACCCCTTCAGATTATGTCCTTTGTTTCTTCTCTTGGCTCTAGATCTGCTACTGATATTCACATGCTTCTTATTTTTGCCACAGTATAATGAAAAGTTACTGAGATAGGTTGCCTGAAAAATCTAATTGTATATTTTATTTTCTGAGTGGCCATCTTGAGTTTTTTTTTTCCCATCAGCCTCTCTGCCAACAGAAGGTCCATTTACCACTGAGAAGAGGAGTGCTTTGTTTTCTAGGGTGGGAAGCTGCCTTACATATTGGGAAGGATCTGTGCCTTATAATATTTCACCAGTGAGCAAATACCACAGCGCTGTTATTAAAAATGTATGTGTGTAAATGTCTGCAGCTCTGAGTCAAAAATCTAGATCATCTTTTTTTTTTTTTTTACCCTGTATTTCGGCATAGAGTTTTATTCCTTTTATTTCTTTTTGTAGTAACTGCAAATGTTATCATGCAGAAATTTCACTTCTTTGGTTTCCTGAGCTCATAGGTCACATTGGTTTTTTACTGGAATCTCTACCTGGCTCAGTAACCAAGGCAACAAATCCCTAGTTAATGCCTCACTAGAAATTCACTGTAGAGGTGGCTTATTAGTTTTTTACCCTCATGAGCTGGAATAAAAAACATGCTTGTGATTTTTTCATGTATTTTTTGTCTGTCTCTTACTTGCAATCAAGACAACTAAAGCAAATTTAATTAAAATAAATAGACAAAATATACAGCATTTTAAAGTACCATTTTGGGACTCACAGAGTACCTAAATGTGAAGTTGAAATAGCAGCAAGATTAGAAATATTTGATTTTTGATTATACTTTTAGTTTGCCTGCAGATAAAAAATAAAAAGATATTAAAATAGTAGGTTTAAGCATTTATTCTAGGTTTTTGAAGAGTTATTTGTATTAGTTGTCTATCAGAAAGTACTGACCATGCCTTAAGAGAAAGGAAAATAAACAAGGAAAACCCTGAATGGGGGAAATGTTAACTTCATGAACAGGAGTAAATGCAGACTAAATAGAAACAAAACCAAACCCACTGCACCAAACCCAAGCCCCCTGCAAAAATTCTTAGTATTGTTTTAAAATATTCCATAATATGCAAACATATAATTTTAAAGTTAAAAAAATCCAAATATATTTCTGGGAAAATATCTTTTAGTAAAATGTTTAAAGGGAAGCAAGTGTGTGTGGGGAAATGATAGTGTGATTATGGAATACATTTCTCAAGTGTTTTCCAGAGAGAAAGGCAATGGTGCTATTGAATGTGGTTACTCGGCTTTGAAAGTGCTAAAAGGATCAGAGCTTAATGGTGACAAGGAACCAGAGGACATTAACAGCAGACTTGTAATATGTTCCCAGTGCCACAAGAGCTGTTGGTGCCACAGGCACCCTTAGTGCCATGTCCAAAGGGGGCAAAAATAGCTAAAATCATGACTTACAAACTGTTAAGTCAAGGGAGTATTTTTGATCCCTGTAAAGTACTGAACATAACTCATAAAAAAACAAAACTCAGTCTTTATAAATTAATAGGCGGTATTTGTGTATGACATTGCATTTGTCACAATATTAAAAATATAATGAAAGAAAAGGCATGATTTTGTAAAGGAGTAGTTAAAGAGCAGAAGAAACATAGTTACATTGTTAACATGTCTGTCATCCCAACATGCAACAAATTTGATAATTCTTTTCATCCGAATAGATTGGGATCTTGTTGGATATTCTTATGGGTGTGTTTTTCACTGGGTAATGCCATAGCACCCATGCACAAAGGGCCTGGACGACCACTACTTCAACCCACTTTCTGCAAGAAAACTGGTATCGAATCCCCTCGAGCACACAAGTGGATGCCATGCCACAGAGATCTTTGTCACTAACCTCAGTGGACTCCTAGATTCTCAGCCCACTCAGGAAAAACGTCAGAGAAGGATACAGAGGAAACTCAAACAGGCATTTACTGAAGTAAAAGCAAAGATGTTTTCCCAGTATAGGGAGAGGGCAACTCAGCTAAGCAGCGCAGTGTCCTGGACTTCCGGTCCAGGACTTTGTATGGTCTGGAGGGAGATCTCATGATGACGTATATACCCAACTGTAGTGTTTTCCCAGACTTGAGGAAGGAGGGGTGACTTGACCAAACACATGTCTTTTGGAACCGGGATGGCGATTTGGAGGGAGACACAGGAATGAAACTTCAGTTGTGATAGGAGACTGAGATTTTGGGTCTCATGTCCCTTGCAGTACTGTCTCCATGTCACCACATCAGCTAGGCATCAGTTTTGCCCTTCCGTGTCTATGATCCCTTTGCTGTGATTTGTGCCTGGAGGTCCGTCTGCCTTCTTTCTTATCTCTTATGCTTAGAGGTGCAGCTAACTTTGCTTCTGGTCTCTAGAATGGAAGCTTTTACTTCGACAGGCTAAGTCACCGGCACTTGCCACCTTGGCCAAGTTAACCAAGGAGACTCAGCTAAAGACTTGGTGCTTTTCTTGGACATTTCATCTGGCTTTTCATTTATAGTGTGGTGGCAGCCTCCTGGAAGCTGCAGAACCCCCTGTCGGAAGCCCACAAATGGAATCAACTACAAAGAAATGGGGAAACAAAAAGGCAGAAGACCCAGGCAGACACACTTGCAGACACACTTGCACTCGCTGCCCCCAAACCACTAAGTCTGACTTTTCATCTGGATGAAATATTTGTCTGAGTCTATTTGAGATTTCTTCCCCTACTTGGAACAGAAAGATTTCTCACAGAGACAGAGAGTTTTAAGCAGGTCACAGGTGCAGAACTTTCAGAACAGAGTCAGCAGGGGATGAGCCACTCTGTAATAAAGACGGGCGAGGCTTGTGATGGCCAACTTTCGTGGTTAATGACTGGATACCATAGCACAATGTGAGGGCTTGTACCACTTCTTACGAAAGCTGACTCTTAGTTAAGAAAAAGAAGATGACAAAACCATCAAAAGACAACACCTGTGCTGTGCTATTCTGATATAGAAGACACACAAAACATACAGGATTAGCGATCAGTTGCAGGAAGGCAACTAAGTAAATGAGTGGAATAACAGATTCAATGTCTACATTTTGTATGGGCCATGGTTTATGGTTACTGCCGCGGGAAGTTTGAAATTTTAAAAATTCATTCTAGCTCAAGTGTTTAACATTCCAGCAGAAACAAATCAGGTCATTAGATAGTATGTGAACTGACATAGGAAAAGAGTTGTTTTATGAAGATTCTGCGAGAACCAGTGGGCTCAACTGACAAAATACTTTAAGTGCCTGTATGCCTTTGTAGATGATGTGAACAGCGCTTACTTTTAGAGCAGAGTTTTGTTATGTAGCCCAGGCTGGCTTCGAACATGTGATCCTCCTGCCTCAATTTCTCAGTTGCTGGGGCTACAGGTCTGCAGCGCCACACTCACCAACATTTTTTATTTATAATATGATTTTCCTAAAATAAAAATGAATTCTTTGGTTTATGCATCATTTGTGCATTATAGATTTACCCCACCATGAGAATATAACATTAGATCTTTTGCTTATTTATACCAAATATTCATCTTCAGCTATTTCTATTGTTTCTGAAAGGCAACATTGAAATAAAGTTGAAGCTCAGTTAGAAATGATAAATTCTGGAATTTCCATGCAATAGAGTTCATATAGGTCTCTTTTAAAAATCAAGCAAGGTAAGGACATGATATAGTGGCACATGCCTATTATCTTAGCATTTAAAAGGTTGAGGCAGGAGTGCCAGGAATTAAAGGCCAGGTTCAGTTACAATAGGAGTTCAAGGCCAGCCTGGGCTCCTTGAGACCCTATCTCAAAAGAAGCCCAAACAAAAAATGAAAATAAATTAAATAGTCAAGTCACAGGAAACATGGTGGTTAACAAAGCCTAGTTAACTGGGAATAAATAGCATTATTGAAATATTGAGACTAAAGAATCAGCATTGTCATTGACACAAAATAAAGAATGAGTGAATGGGGGGGCTGGAGAGATGGCTCCGCGGTTAGGAGCACTGGCTGTTGTTCCAGAGGACCGGGGTTCAATTCCCAACACCCACATGGCAGCTCACAACTATCTGTAAGTCCAGTTCCAGGGTACCTGACATCCTCATACAGAAATACATGCAGGCAAAACACCAATGCACGTAAATAAAAATAAAAAAAAATGATTGTATATTTTTAGGGATGATAATAAATCAATGAATATATGCTGAGAAGCCGTTGAAGACTGAGCAGAAGTATAACTGCAGAGTGTTAGGTCTAAAAGCTGAGTCAGCTGTGACAGAGGATGCTGTGCATGTGCAGAGAAGATCATTAGTTTGAACTTGACTTTACGTGGGAATATGACGTGTGCCAGTCTAGCATTCCAATGCTGTGACAAACGCCTGAAATGACTTCAAGGGAAGAAAAGCTGATTTTGGGTCATGACTTCAAAGAGTTTAGTCCCATGGTGGCAATCCTACCATTGTCCACATCCTCAAAAAGAATAATTCTCTCTTCCCCAGCAACTGTCCACTGCTGCCAATAGCTCTTCAGTAAGGAGTAGGGCCCAGAGGTGGCTATTCCACTTAAGCCAGGATTTGGCTGGCTCGCTCTTGTGCAGGCCTTGTGTAGATAACTACAGCTGCTGTGGGTTATGAGTGGGATACTCATGCCACGTCTAGAAGATGGCATTCTATAGCTCTCCTCTCCATCTGCTGTCTCTGAAATTCTTTCTCCTGCAATGTTCCTTGAACCTTGTGGTGGAGTTAATGATATACATGCCCCACTTAGGGCTGCATACTCAGTCTCTTATCTTCAATGTTTGATCATTTCTGCCTCTCTTCATTGACTGCTTCCCACTGCAGAAAGAAGCTTCTTTGACCAAAGTTGAGCATGGGCCCAGAGCTATGGGCACAAACATAAATATTTAGCAAAATCACAACAGCAGCTTCTACCCCAGGGCCCATGACCTTCTCAGCCATGGGATTTTGACCATAGTAGATGTGAGATTCCTTCATGAGGAACAGACCTCAAATTCAGACAGAAAATGCTTAGTTATCACATTAACAGTAATGTTAGTAGGAACACCTTTCTTGGCAGGTCAGTATTTGCAGCATATAGGGGGCCAGAGCTCAAGAAGATCATTGATGCCTTTCCTTCCCCAGCAGCCATCTCCCCACACTGTAAAAGCTAGGCATGAATCTTAAAGATATTTATTGATAAAAACAAACCCAAGGCCAGTTATTGGGGTGAATACTGGAAGATCAGAGAAGCAGAACAAGCCACAGCTACCTCACCTCACCAATTCCTCAGCTGATCCTGTTTCCTCAGACTGGAAGTCTCTGAGTCCTGAATGGCTCTCAGCTGAACTGTTACTCAGAAGACTAAAAGCTTAACCAGGCTCTAGTTCCTAGTTTTTATGCCTTATATACCTTTCTGCTTTCTGCCATCACTTCCTGGGATTAAAGGCGTGAGTCACCATGCCTAGCTGTTTCCAGTGTGACTTGAAACTCACAGAGATCTGGATGGAACTCTGCCTCCCAAGTGATAGGATTAAAGGTGTGTGTGCCACCATTTTCTGGCCTCTATATTTAGTGGTTGTTCCGTTCTCTGACCCCAGGTAAGTTTATTAGAGTGCACAATATTTTTTGGGAAACACAATATCACTACCCATCAGGGAAGAAGATTCTGGATTGAGATTGATTTCTCTATCTCCTGTAGCTTACAGGGTCTTACCACGTAGTTTACAGTGGTAACCAACCCCCCCCCCCAAAAAAAAAAAAGGAGATAGCCTGGGTTCAACACAGACCATGGCATAAATCAGGCTCAGTAGCTCAGGCCTGAAATCACAAGTGAAAAGAAATTGGTCTCCTGCTTATTTCTGCTCTAAAGCATAAAGCAGTGGTTCTTACAGATAAGGTGTATTATAGGTAAAATAATTTAATAGACTTCTAAGTTAAGTGCGCTTGCACAGCAATATACATGTCCAAAGAGGTTCCTCTGAGGACATTCTTAATTCTCAAGGTGGAAAGTTACAAGCTGACAAGTCCTACTAAACAGCACAGCTACTTCCAACCCAAGGAAACAGAAGGTGCAGACCGGAGGCCAGCCGCTTTTCCTGATTAAGCATGCCTTACCTGTTTCTGATGATTTAATTGATGATTCCCACTGGCTGACAAATTTTGTTATAAAAACAACAGGAGGATTTCTTAATGGGAGTAGTAATTAAATGACTTTATTTATTTGTTTAATTTTTAATTTTTTTTTTTTTCGAGACAGGGTTTCTCTGTGTAGCTTTGCGGCTTTCCTGGAACTCACTTGGTAGCCCAGGCTGGCCTCGAACTCAGAGATCCGCCTGGCTCTGCCTCCCGAGTGCTGAGATCAAAGGCATGCACCACCACTGCCTGGCCTAAATGACTTCTAAAGATGACTTGAAAATGTTGACTGTGAAAGAGTTTTGACAAAGAGTCGCATAACTCATTGTAAGACATTGGTATAATCGTTCAGTTTTGGCATTAATTATTGTTAATCTTTTAGTGTACCTAATTAGTAGGTTGAAATTTTACAACAGGTAGGAATGTGCAGGGGAAAATATAGAATATATAAAACATAGAATATTCCATGGGCTGTTTTCTTTGATGGATATTTAGATTAGTGAGAGAAAGTCTGAAGTCAGTTTAATTTGCTCTATATCTGCTAGTTTGTAGCTACTACTGTAAGAAGGCTTTAAAAGTTGCCTTACATTTATTTGTTGTGTCTATACATGCATCTCTGGATGCCACAGTGGGAGTGTGGAGGTCAGAGAACAACTTGCTGGACTTGGTTCTCTCCGTGTACCATGTGGGTTCCAAGGATTGAACTCAGGCTTGGCAGCAAGTAACCTTAGCTGCCAACTATCTCCCTGGCTCCAAGATGGCTTTGATAGAAAACAGCCAGGGGAGATCCTGCACCTTCAAATTGTGCTTCCAGCCAGTCTCTTTGAGCAGAACTTTTCCTAAATTCTTAGATGAGGGTAGGGAGGAGAAGATAAGTCCCCTTTACATACAATAAGGCAACTCCGTGACGTTCTTAACAATATTAACTTTAAAATTGCTCAAGGCAGTTTCTTTGCGAACCTGCCTCTTGTCTCCGGGAATGTGTGTTCATTTTTCTTTTTGTGGTTCTGGAGAATGGCCAATAAGAAATAACAGAGGTTGCTATTCACACCTAGCAAAGTTTCAGGGTTTCAAAGTTCTGATCCTTCTGTCATTTGTTTTCTCTCACATAGGCATAAACATAAAGTTAAATTAAACAAGAGGCAGATAACTGAAACAGCCTTGAAGCACACAACATTAGTGGAGTCGTGCAAGCTTTCTGGAATGAGGACTGTAGCAGGTCCAGAGCCTCCTTCGTTAATGGAACGCCCCTGTAAGTGACATGGATGAAATGTCTGTTCTTCCTTTATACTGTGGTAAAGTCAGCTTAGAAAGAAGGCTTCCTGTTGTCTGCCTTATCTCTGCCTTATTTCATTTGTATTTCTTTGTCCTCTGGCACACCTCTTTGATACACACACACAATGAACATTTTTGCTGTGTGTTAACAGTTTGTGTGGTTTATGTTGCAGTGTGAATGCAGTAACATTCCTGCATCACCTGAGAATCCTTCAAATATGGTTATGTAGTTTTGTTTCCCCTGTGTCTTTATGGTTCTGAATAGGCTAACGCTAATTGTTATATTCTCTCTCTCTTTCTTTCTCTCTCTCATGTATATATTTCCATGGGCATGTGTGTGTGGTTGTAGATGCCTGTGCACACAAGTGTGAAAGCCAGTGGATGACCAGGGGTTCTGCTTTATTACTCTCATCTTATTCCCTTGAGACAAGATGTTTCCCTGAACCTGGAGCTCACTGATTTGGCTAGACCATCAGTCAGTAAGACTCAGGGATTTTTTTTTCCTTTTTTTTTTTTTTTTTTTTTTCCCTAGACAGGGTTTCTCTGTGTAGTTTTGATTCCTGTCCTGGATCTCAATCTGTAGACCAGGCTGGCCTTGAACTCACAGAGATCTGCCTGGCTCTGCCTCCCGAGTGCTGGGATTAAAGGTGTGCACCACCAACGCCCGGTTAAACTAAGGGAATTCTTTTCCTGTCTGTCTCTCCTGTATAGTTTTGGGCTTACGGATGTGTGTGGTCATATCCAGATTTTTTTTTTTTTTAACATGAGTGCCGAAGAATCAAACTCAGGTCCTCATACTTGCATAGCAAACACTTTTACAAACTTAGCCATCAACTCAGCCCCACTAATTACCATTCTTCACCAGATAACTGTTATTAATCACATGGCAGAACTGAAGGAGGGCAGACTTGTAGAAATATGGAGAGTTTGAAAAAGAAAGGCCAGGTTATGTGGACAACTGCAACTGCATATTTTGTAATGATTAATGTCTAATAGCCAGAGTTCTAGTTAGTGACTTTAGTAATCCCTTTCCATGTAATCTAGTGAAGAACAATACGTCTTGCATTTGAGTATTGATGACAAAAAGCAAGGATCACCTGTGATATCTCAATGGAGCAGTAACAGACTACTACGAAATAATGCTAACGAAAGAGTACTATTTTTGCTTTGGCTCCCCATTATTGTTCTGGCTAAGGAAGGTTAGAAAAGAACTCTGAGAAATGATATGCTACCTGTAATCTATCATGGAAGTTAGTTGAAAAATAGTCATCCCTAGTGATGATAAGGATAGATTCCTGGACCCTAGGAAAGCTGTATGTTGTGACATATGCATATGATAGGAATGAATATGACCAGAGGAGAAGGGTAATATGTGAAATTCAATGTGAACTCTGGAAACAGAGACGCTCCTTGGGGTCATATTTGATTTACATAAATGAGAACAAAGTTTGTTAGCATCATTTCTTGTTTTTTGTCCATAAAAGTGAAATGAAGTTCTAACTGAATTAGGAAGATTTCCATAGCATTTATTAAAAACAGGAAATAACCCTTTAAAATCCCAAAGAAACACAATGATTTCTCTTTACAAAGAACCAGGTTTTCCAAATTTAATTAGTTTTTAAAAGCTTATAAATACAGTTTTCTAAACTTAAGAGTTCCTGCAACATGATTTTATGTTTTCTTTTTATTTAAAATGCTATAATGTTAGACTTTGTCCTAATAAAAAATTGTTCTTGGAGAAATTGTTGGCCTTGGTTGCAATTCACAGAACTTAATGTAATTTTCCAAACAGAATAATGGTCGTCATTCAAATTGCAGCAAGGAGAGTTTTCGATCAGCAATTATTTTCAGAGAGAAAGAAGCACTCAACAACTAAATGTTCAATATTCCGAAAGTAGCTTTCAATGAGATTGGTTTCATTCAACTTGGCTTCAGTGCACCAACTCTTTCACTTCAAGGCTTAGGCTTATTTGAAGAAAACAGTAAAAAAGGAATTTTAATTATGAACTCATTGAAAACATTTAAAAAATTATTAATGCACAATGCTTTTAAAAATAACACAATGAAAAAAACCAGGAAGAAATGCTCATTCCCTATTGAGCAGGTTTTTCTAGTACAAATAAAGAAATAATTGTGTATTTTTTATTTAATGGACCGTGAACCTCCCTGGCTCTTGGTTGGATACTTACATCTGTGCATTGTGTGCTAAGTTTCACAGAGCACATATGACAGTGGTGAATGGCTTTTGTTATATCATGTTCAAGCCAGCACTGCCCAAACCCAGACAATATAGTCCTATTTCTTTTATAGTCCTTGAAATAAAATGGAAATAATGAATAGGTAGAGACTTTCAGGGTCTACTTGAAAGTATTTCTTGAGGGTGAAGCATTTTCCTGAGGGCTTACAAGGCCCTGGTGTTGATTCCCAGCATGGCTAAGAACAAAAGTTAGACAAATCTAGAGAAGTTTCTGAAAAAAACTTGTTATTGATTACTAAGATGCTTGGGCACTGAGGAAGAGAGGAGATGGGTAGGAAGGATCACTTTTTGAGCTGAACCTTGTTAGACAGGTACTCAAAGAGTTTGACAGAGATGTAGGCTACTCACTGAGAAACTTGGAGAATGGTATGCAAATCTCAAATGTTTGAGAAGCAGTCTAAACTGTCATTATCTGAGTTGTGGGTAAGACCACTGCTGTTAGAATGGGGATTTAATTAAGCTGTGGTATTTACTGTTTTGTCAATCACAAGAGTTGGTTTGGCAGACACGAGTGACCTGATGGTTGTTGCCAGTTTCCTATGAGTCAGTCCTTCTGGCTAGGTCTGTAAGTTGAAAGAATGTGAGGTAGTCTCTTTTCAGAATGCAGCAGTTAGAGTTGGCCGCTTAATTCTCTGGTGGCCTTCTCTATCTCAGTATCCTAAAATGCCCCAACACTACTACCTGGGATGGTGGTGATGAGACACTAGGGTTTAGGAAGGCAGAGTCAGAAGCAATTAATGGCAGCTGGTGGTAATGGGGGCCTCTTTCTCCTGGTGCCATGGATGGCATTTGGCTTGTCTCTAGATATAATCTAAAGGCTCATTGTCATTTACTAACAATATGTTAGGAAGGCAATGGAACAAGTTTATCATTGTCAGAGACCTTAACTTTTTCTGACATTTTCATATATGCATACACAGACACAATGGGCTGTGATTCCATTTGCTTCCCATTACCTCTGCTATCCCTATTCCTTTCTCTCTGAATCCCTTCTTGGTTCCTTGGTGGTGGGGTCACTATTGAGGAAAATGACACTCCCTCCTCTAGCAATTTCTGGAGGTCAATGGCCTCAAGAAAGGATGGAGGCCTTGTAGGCATCTCCTTTATCTTTGATGGAATGTTGCAGCATCCCATTTTGTGCAGGTGTTCATAGCTGCTGTTTGTTTATGATTGCAATTGCCATGTCATATCTAGATGGCAGCATTTTATGACACTCCTCCAGTTCTAAATTCTCATCTCCTCCTCTTCGATGTTCCTTGGACCTTAGGGGTGGTAGTATAGATATCTCATTTAGGAATGAGCAATCAATAGTCAATTGTTCTCAGCACTTTGACTGGATATGCATTTCTGTATTAACCATCATCCACCACATAAAGGAGCTTCTCTGCCCCATGAAGAGATTTTAGAAGGCAGTTATACAATGTGTTCATCTAGGGAAATGATTGCAATACTCATAAACCTTTCATGCATGATATTTAGAGTTAGTTAGGAGACAAGATGCATTACATCATTAAGAGTTGGGCTTTTTGTACTATAGATAGATGATTGATAGATAGACAGGTAGATAGGATTTTGTCAACAATTTCAGGTTTCTAGTCTGTGATAAATGGCTTTATACAAAGACCTATTAGAAAGTAGACTTTAGACTTAGCTGCTTTCCCCCTTTATGCTAACTCCTAACGTGAACTAAGCTCAGACCACTGAAATCTCAGGCCAGCTGCCATGAAGGTAGAGTAGCTCATACCTTTACTGGGACACATATATACAGCTCAAATTAGTTTATAGAACACATAACAAGACTCTATCAATACATCTGAATTTTCTTGCATTTTTATAAAATGCAAGTTTCTCCATTCCTGTGCACCCCACACTCATTTAGCCCTGAGGTTTGCAATAGTGAGTTAAACAATCCTGTGCAGAAGAGTTTGTGCCTCATGTTTTCTTAAGGATAAACCTGTGCCATCGCTATTTGAACTTCAGCATTTTCTCCTTTCTGAATTCTTCAAGACGAGTAACCTGAGCATAAAACATCAGTTCATGGTACTTAGCACACACTGGGCAACTTGATCAGTCAGGAATTTACATCCTCTGGTTGCTAGGAAATGGCATTTCTGCACATCTGTCAGTTAGGATCAGGAGTGACCTTCTGATAGGAGGATATGTTTGAGTTGGATTAATTTTATTCTGGCTACCTTTCATTAGGCCAAATATTTACCATACAGAGACAGCTGTGTGGTAAGATTTCCACCAGTGCCACTTTCTATTGTTTAAGATCATCTGTTAAACTCACAAACGTATTAATGATGTACTGCAATTCATTTTATTATATAAGGTCTTCAAAACAGAAGTAGATCATTTTATCATATCATTTTGATGACTGAATATTTCAATTAACCAGTATATCTTGTAAACAAAAGAAAACAAAAATATAAAATTATATACTAGCCAATGTTCTCTAAGAATGCCTTGTAAGGCATAATACATACATATGCATATATACATATATTTAATACACACACACACACACACACACACATATATATATATATATATATATATATATATATATATATATATGATTTTTTTGTGTGTTTTGAGAAAGGGTTTTTCTTTGTAACAGTTCTGCCTGTCCTGGAACTCACTTTGTAGACCAGGCTGGCCTCGAACTCACAGAGATCCACCTACCTCTGCCTCCCAAGTGCTGGGATGAAACGTGAACCTAATTAGTCTTAACAATAAAAACCCAGAGTTAGATATTGAGGGTGAAAGCAGAACAGCCACTAGAGAGTTCTTATCTCTACAAAGCCTCAGACCAAAAGGGGGGCCATCTGTCTCTAGAAATCCTCATACTGAATGGGCCTGACATCCTGTCTCTACCCATTTTATGTTCCTGTCTCCACCTCCCTAGTGCTAGGATTAAAGGTGTGAGCCACCACTGCCTGGCTCTGTTTCTTTTTTAGACTGAGTCAATCTGGTGTAGCCCATGGTGGCCTTGAACTCCTGATCTTCCTGCTTCCTCCTTCCAAGTGCTGGGATTAAAGGTGTGTGATACCTCTGGCTGGCCTCTACTATCTCTCTGATCTCCAGGCAAGCTTCATTTGTTAGAACACAAACAAAATATCATACAACACTGGGATTAAAGGTGTGTGCTACCACCACCCAGCTTTGTTAATATGATTTTAAATGGGATGCTTTGTTTTAATAAGTGAATTTTTAGAAGAAATTTTTCTCATGTCTCTCATGTATTTTTTTCCTACTTGACAACAATTATTTTTCAAAAGCTCGGTGAAAAACTTGTCTAAAGTTTTATATATTGTTTATTTTATTGTCATCTTAATTTAGTTTAAACAATTAAAATAAAATCACATCATTTCTCCTTCCTTCTCTTCCACCCAACTCTTCTCATGGCCCTCCAAACTCATGGTTTCTTTTATTTAATTATTATTTTTACATATCTATGGGAATAAATGTGCAACTTACTGAGTTCATATATCATTGCATATATATGTGCACATATATGTATATATACATATGTGTGTATATACATACATACACACATACATACACACATCTTAGGGTGAACACTTGGGATTGGATAACCATTTAAGAGGCTCATCTCTGGGGAAGACTAATTCTCCCTCTCTCTACAGTTGTTAAATTGCCTGTAGCATTTCATCTAGGCAATGGTGATCTGTCCCACTCACACTGATATGTCAACTGGTGTTATCATTGTTTAGGTATCAGTAAATATTTCTAGAGAGAAATTGACTGTGATAGATTTCTGAACCATGCTTAGTACCTAACACACACACACACACACACACACACACACACACACACACACACACACTCAATTGTTTTACACATACAAACATACAATTTAAATTACAATTCACTGCTTTCATCCTCCCACTTAAACCCCTAGTGAAGCCATTGATGACCCAAGGCAAGTCTGCAGCTTCCAGCTGATAAAGCTACAGATATTCCCAGTTTGTTTCCTTCCAAGTTTGCCAGTCTTAGCTGACAAAACACACAGATTTCTTCCTATCATTACTATGCTGATAGCAGCCCCTTCTATCAGGGAACTTTTTTTGCCAGTAGAGCTGGGTTGGGCTGAGAGAGTGAGTTCAAGCAGCCCCAGTCATGAACGGCTTTGATGCTCACTATTATTTTCTTAAATTAATTTACTATTTAATTTATTAATGTCTATTAATTATGCAAAGTGGTACTTTTTATTGTGGCCTTTTCATGTGTTAATGTCATGTACTTTGACTCTACTTACCACACTGTTACCCTTTCTTATCTGTTGGGCAATATTTCAATTGTGTTCTGTGGAGGCCCACAAAGGTTTCCTAGTGAGATCTGAGTTTGCTTCACCCAGCAGGGCTGCATTAGAGGATTGCTTGACTATGTACATGGTTACTAGGTGATTGGAAGGGTCTATATTTGGCTGAGCCACCTTTTGGCATTCCTATAAATAGCCCTTTAGAAGAGACAGAAGGGGCCAGTGGATAAGGACCCAGGCCCTCCCGAGCTATCCTGTGTTTCTGTCTGTTTCTCTTACCCCTATCCTTCTATCTAATATTTCTTATTTCTCTCTCCTCAAGAGTACCATGTCATAAAATGTGGGAGCTGGTCCCCCAGCTGGACTCCCACAGTGTTCTGACAAAGCTTGCTTGGAGTTAGAGGGTGGGGCCAGCCATAGCTGACCAAAATTAACTACAGAGGTTTGGAGAGAGAGGAGATAGGACGTAGTAAGGCAGGGCAGAGAAAGAATCTTGGCCCTTTTGATCAGAGGAATGGAAGAGGTAGGAAGCAACTGGCAGCTGCTCCCAGTTCTCTGATATTTCAAGTTCTTACCATTTGACTCCCAATTTTTTTATTGATAAAGATTAATTAGATTAACACTTCACTTATTCCCTTCCCTTCTCCTGTAGGTTTTCTTATGTTTTCCAAATAGATCCCCTTCTATGTGTGTGTGTGTGTGTGTGTGTGTGTGTGTGTGTGTGTGTGTGTAATTTTTATATATTATTAAAATGTAGATTTTTACCTTTTCTATATATTTATATATATGTATTTATAATAAAAAATTTAGATTCTATATGTGAAACAAAATGTGTGATGATAGTTGCCTGAGTCTGGCTTATTTTACTTAACATGATGAAATTCAAATTAACATTCAATTTCCTGCAAATTACAGGTGTAATTTCATTCTTATTTATGGTTGGAGAAAACATTTTCTTTGTCATCCATCTCTTGATGGACATCTGTGCTGATTCTAAATCTTGGTTGTAATGAATGGTATGGCGGTAAACATAGATGTGTAGATATCTCTGTGGTAGGTTCATTTGATTCCTTGGGGGTAGATTTAGTTAGAAGTTGGATCAAATCATTCTAATTTTTTATTTTGAGAACTTCTACATTGATTTCCTCAGTGGCTCTGGAAAGCACTGATTAACGTTCCCACCAATGGGGTTCCTTTCCCTCCATTCTTACTCATAAGTCTTGTTTCCTTGAAGATAATCTCATTGTTCTTAGGTAAGTTTCAATAGTATTCTGAGAAGGAACATTTATCAGTTATCAGGCTAACATTATCAGATAATCTTGACGTGATTATCCTGTTAAGTTCTCTGTCCTGGACTTCTTCGTTAAGTGGACTCACCAACTTCTTTATACTTCTGTGGCTATGAGTCATTTCTTTGTTTTCTTTTTCTAAAGCAAAGCAATATGGGTGGTGGTGGCGCACGCCTTTAATCCCAGCACTCAGGAGGCAGAGCCAGGCGGATCTCTATGAGTTCGAGGCCAGCCTGGGCTACCAAGTGAGTTCCAGGAAAGGCGCAAAGCTACACAGAGAAACCCTGTCTCAAAAAACAAAAAAACAAAAACAAAAACAAAAAAAAACCCCAAAACAAAAACAAAAACAAAAACAAAAACAAAAAAGCAATATACCTTGGCATCTACTTATTGGTTAATTAATAATTTTTATTTATTTAATTGAGACAGACTAGACCAGGCTTACCTGAAATTCATTATTTTCCTAACTCTGCTTCTTGAGTGCTAGGACTGCATTATGAATCTCACAGTAATAATCCTTTTTACAATTTTTAGAACAATTTTCATCACTGGGGAATAATTTTATAACTGTCATTGGGTTGAAATAAACTTTGAAAATTTCATATATAATCCAGTCTCTTAAGCTTAAGTTAAAAATTAATTTACTAAATATTTTTAAATAACCAGAGTTTAGAACCATATATATGTATATATGATGCAGAGTGAGGCCACACATTTTTTTTTGAGTATTTCACATTCCTCTTTTAGAAAAAAGTCATCCAAATGTAGCACCTCCATAATCTTACAACTGAACGGTTAGAGAATATAGGCGCTGAGAAACTGACATGAATTCCCCTGCCTGCTGTCTAAGAAAATACCAGAGGTGGGGCCAGATGGCAAAGGGGAGCTGAGAAACTCCTTCAGTGGACATATACTCAGAGACAGACGGACTGACCAGTCAGACACACACACACTTAGGCTGTGGGGAAAAAGTGAGAGAACTTTGTGTGTGTGTGTGTGTGTGTGTGTGTGTGTGTGTGTGTGTGTGTGTGTGTGTGTGTGTGTGTGTGTGTGTGTGTGTGTGTGTGTGTGTGTATGTGTGTGTATGTGTGTATGTGTGTATGTGTGTATGTGTGTGTGTGTGTGTGTGTGTGTGTGTGTGTGTGTGTATGTGTGTGTGTGTGTGTGTGTGTGTGTAAAAAAGATGCCTCCAAGAAGGTAGAGAGGGAAGCAACTGTCCCTTCTACCACCTCTCCTTCAAGTCCAAGTAACACATCTTAGAGTGTGATGACTATGGATTGGAAGAAGACAAGAGAAACACAGCCTGGTCTGACATGAAATCCAGTACCTGTCTCTCTACAGTACAGTCAGTACCTGTCTCTCTACAGTATAGTCAGTACCTGTCTCTCTACAGTACAGTCAGTACCGCACAGCATTCCACAGCCTTCATCCTTGGGCTGACATTTGTGTACTGAGAGTCTGGAACTACACTGGGCCAGATGGTTGGCTGCAATAGTTACTTCTCCAATTAGCATGACTGAACACGTCTCCATTCACTGGGGAATAGGGCGTGGGACTGAGCACAGACTCTACAACAGCTCTAGCTAGCATCAGGTGAACTGAGCAGGTGGGACAGCCATGAGTTTTGCCTTACATCATTTCTAGCTTTAGAGTGGACCTAGGTCTCATCCACTCTCCTCCTGAGACTGTGGACCTTTCAGGCAGTGGCACTCACTGTGTAGCAGGGAGCATGTGATGGCAGAGAGAGTGTGGAGAGCATGGAGTTTGGGAAGGAGAGAGACAGGAGGTATCCAGCAACAAGATGTACCCTTGGAAGTTACTCCTCCAGCAACTTATTTCTTCATTATAACCAGGTCTTACCTTCTATCACAGCCCATTCAACAATGAACTCACCAGTGGGCTCATCTATTGACAAGACATCCTTGTGATCTTGTTACTTTTCAATAGCTCCAGTTGCTGAAACCAATCTAAACCATAACTAACCTGTATCACCAATAGTAGTGATAGTATCACCAATAGTAGTGATAGTATCACCTTGTGAACCCTGGTGAACCTTGGAGACTGTGCAGGTCCTTGTGGCTGTGAGAGTCCAGTTTAACTCTGCTTAGCACCAGTCTGAACGGACAAGGAGCCACTTACACCAACACTGCCTCAACCTTAGGCAGAACAGCAAGGTATAAGACCCCCATTTCCTGGAGTCAGGAAAGAGTAGTAAGTGAAAAACTCCACTGTGGCATGTCTGGATGGATCTTGTCTCAACACCACTGCTGCAGAGACAGGCAGAGGTAGGGGCAGGGATAGAGGATGACTGACTGGTAGACAGGCAGAGAGGTAGAGGTAGGCAGAAAGGTAGAGAGAGAGGGAGGAAGGGAGAGAGACAGAGAGAGAGACAGTGAGAGAGACAGTGAGAGAGACAGAGAGAGACAGAGAGACAGAGAGAGAGACAGTGAGAGAGACAGTGAGAGAGACAGAGAGAGACAGAGAGACAGAGAGAGAGAGACAGAGGCAACACTGAGTTTGAGGTTAGCCTAGTGTACAAAGCAAGTTCCCTGGTTCTTCTATTCCAGTAGCAATACAGAGTCAGGTTAGTGGGCTATGGGTGTCCCCAGAGTTTGTAATCTAGTTGAGATAAAATATACATCCACAAGAGTATACACATAAAAGCTCTTTGGATGTAAAGCATCCTTTGAAAATTTAAAGGCTCAATATATTAAGAATGCTGTATGAGTTTATAAGAGAATGTAGGAGAAAAAAAGATAGTGTTTCTTTTATATAAAAAAATCCAGTCCAGTCAGACAAAGTCCCTATTGTCCAAAACCTCCCTGGCTACCATCTGGTCTGTTCATTAAGAGAATATTCCAAGCAGGACAGCCTGCTGGGTGTTGTAGAGGTTGGAGCCCTTCAGGTTTCAGGTGCTTTGCAGGTGGTAAACAGTGACAGTTCATGTTCCAGACACTGAGGTCAGAGGGCACCATGTTCAGTCCATACGCTCCGAAGGGTGCTGGCTGCTATGGGGGCAGATGAATGCCCTTGGAATTTTGTGGTTTTCTTACAGAGAATCAAAACTTGAAAGAAGTCTGTGAAAGTACAGTCATGACTCTGATAGGCAGGTCACTGTGACACAGATCTGATTTGAGAAACCTACAACATTCTTATTTTTTGCTACTTTTATACTGATATTGGGGGAACTTCTGTTTTTTTGCTAGAAGAAAGGTGTGTGTGTGTGTGTGTGTGTGTGTGTGTGTGTGTGTGTGTGTGTATTTATGTATGTATAATGTGTGGGTCCTATACTAGAAATGAGATCTTGTGTTGCATGATGAGTATGAATCTTAGTATATCTTAGTAATCCTTCATTATGAATATCAATAAATGTCTCTGCATTTTTGCTTCCTCATACTTAAAAATGTTTTTACTTAGTTGAGTTGGGTGAGATGAAGTGAGATTAGTTTTACAAAGGCATTGTGTAGGCAATGAGAGATATAATAGGTTAGTCATCTTTAATGCAATTGGGAAGATTCCACTGCTATTTATAGGAAGTGGAGTCAGTTACCTGTCACTGTACTCAAAAGCAGATGACAATGTTCTCAGTGATGCTGCTGGGAAGGAAATTTGGTTATGGTGGCTTGTCTCAATTTGTTCCCACTTGCCACTTTCCCCAAGAATATCAACTGGAAAGATATAGTGATAAAAATGCTTTCATCAAAGGATAACCAGGCTACAAACCCCAGAGAAGCTAGGTAACAAGGAAGAACCTAAGAGGGACATGCATGGATCTCCTGGGGAAACTGGAAGTGTGCAGGGGTCTGGGGTTGGGGTAGGGGAATAAGAACATGAGGGAGCAGGATGGTCCAGTTGTGGGAGGGACAAAGAAGGAGAGCAAGGAAAGAGATCTCTTGATAGAGGAAGTCATTATGGTGTAAGCCTGGAGCTAGGGTAATTCCCAGGAATCCACAAGGAGGACCCCAACTAAGACTCCTAGCAACAGTGGAGAGGATGTCTGAACTGGCCTTCCCTAACTGTCATCATAGAGCCTTCTTCCAGTAACTGATGGAAGCAGATGCAGAGATCCACAGCTAAGCACTGGGCAGAACTCCTGGAATCCAGCCAAAGAGAGGGAGGAGGGATTATATGAGGAAGGGGGATCAAGATCATAATGAGGAAACCCACAGAGATAGCTGACCCAAGCTAGTGGGAGCTCATGGATTGACAGCTGGGGAACCTACATGGGACTGAACTAGGCCCTCTGAATGTGGGTGACACTTGTGTGGCTTGGTAGTTTGTGGGACCCCTGGCAACCTCTTCTGGCCTCCAAGGACACCTACATGCACATATACACATAAAGAAAAATAAATCTTTAAAATAATATGATATGTTACACCATCAGTGAATTCAGATGCTATATTAAGAGGTCAACTATAAATATTCTAACACTATCACTTTCATTGCCAAAGACTAATACATAACAGCTTAATACAAACTTGTATTAAGGTGTGTCAGAGGACAATGGGTCAATAGCAGCAACATCTAGAACATAATCCTCTAATTATGAGGACAGAGAGAAAGTTCCATCCAAATGTCTTAACGCCAAAATCTCATTTGTAAATGATTTTGCAAACTTTTCTTACATTGTCTCTTAAAACTAACTGATGAAGGTTTATATACTCAGCAAGTTTCAGAGCAATAATAATTAAGAACCCGAGGGTGCTAAGAAAATAACCAAAATCAAATTTAGTATGATATTGATTGAACATGATAAACTAAATCTTGGTCAAAAACCTTGATGGAACATCATAAAAAGAAACCTTCTCCTTAAGACTTCCTTGTCTGCAAGTCTGTTTGCCCTCTCCTCCTTCCTCCTCCTCTCCCTCCTCTTCTTCCTCTTCTTCCTCCTCCTTCTGATCCTCCTCTTCCTCTTCCTGCTCCTCTTTTACTTCTTCCTCTTCTCTCCCCTCCTTTTTATCTTCCTCTCCTCTCTCTCTCTCTCTCTCTCTCTCCCCTCTCTCCACCTGAAAATTCACCCATACCATTTCTATTTTCATCTTCTGTTTTCTCTTCAACCCTCTGGAATGTGATTATTGGTGACATTAAACTAAACTTTATCCAGTGACTAATATTTGCTGGCAACTGGGCAAAGCAAGTTATGTGTGCAATCACTCCGTCCTCATAGAATTCATGGATAGGTGTTAGGAATTCCTTATGTTCAAGCAGGACTAGATTGTTTGATGCTAATGAGGGATATGGATACTAACTCTAAGTACAAAACATGTTGTGGTCATGCTTCTGTTGGTTTTAGGACCCTTTCTCTCTCCTTATCTTGCTTGCTCTTTATGTGCCTTTCTTTAAAAATATGTAATATTTCTATTAATTTTCTGAGAATGTTATGTGGATATAATGCATTTTGATCATATTTCCCCTTCTCTTCCTAACTCCTGTCAGATCCACTATCATGTGTCTGCACTGTTAAGCAGGAATCCACGATGCAGAAGCTGAGAGGCTGGAATTGATTATAAATTTGCATTTGTCAATTCATCAGTTTCAATGGAGAGAATGACTAGATCTCTGACAAGGGTCTGGATCTTTAATTGGACAGAACTAGATCATACATGAAAACAGAAGAGAATGTTTGACATTGCACTGATCCAAATTTCTTAAATAGCATATCAAAAATAGAATTCCCAGGAATAATGAACAAATTGGAAACTTTGTCCCTGAATATGTGTCACATCCATGCATCATTGGGTGCTGATGACATTTTGTTGTGACTTTCTCCTTCTACATCAAGGATAGACCAGATGCTGGGCAGACACTCAGAACAGACTCATGTCCCCTTCCTACCAACACTCTGAACTGTCAGTCTTAAAATTTTAGCCATTCTGATAGCTGTTTCCCATTGTGGGATTGATTCTTCCTGCTGCAAGCAATGAGGTTGAACATCTGTTTATGTATTTATTTTATATTTGTATATTTTCTTTGGTGAAGTATCTATTCAAATCTTTTGTTGACTAAATATTGGTTGTTGTAGGAATTCATTCTGGTCAACCAATAACCTTTGGGCTATCTGGCCCAATGGGCGTGGCCTTTTCTGGGTACGTGACCAGTTAAAATTGAGGAGGGGGTGCCCTCACTCTCTCGTGGCTGGTCAGGGACCAGATAGTTGGTTCCCTTCACTCCTAGGCAGAACAGAGGGCAATGATGGCTGTTTATTTTGTTCTGCAGTGAGTGTTAATTTTATATCTTAATAAATTCTTGATATTCTTAACAGACTCTTGTGGGTTCACATAACAATTGGTTATTGTTTCGATTTGAATTTTGAGATTTCTTTATAGATTTCAGATGTAACTCTTGGGTCATATGTATCATTTCTAGACATATTATTCCAGGCTGTTGCTTTTCTTTCCATTTTAATTCTAAAACGTTGGGAGTTCTGTACTTTTAGAATTCATTTGTTTTTTGAGTTAAGTTTTGTGTATGATCGAATGCTGTAGGAGGTCATGACTGGACTGAGATATCTAGGGGATTAGTACAGCAGATTTTGGGTGTGTCTGTGAGGGTGTTTCCAGAAGGGTGTGGCATATGAAAGCAGATGAAGTGAGACACTCCATTCAGAATGTGGGTGGTAACACACCATAGACTGTGGGTTCAGATGGAAGAGACAAAAGTAGAGGAATGTCGGGCAGTGTGTATAAGCTCCTTTCCTAATTGAGTTTGTCAGTGGCTGTCACATCGCCTGTGAATTCAGCCTCCATATTCTTCAGCTTTTCAGCTCTGACTCATACCAGTGATCCTCGAGGATCATCATTAGGTTGTGGCTACACCAATGGTTCTTTTGTTCTGAGGCCTCCAGTTTCTTAGACTGAACAGTTATAATAACACTGCATTCACAATTATATAAATGTCTTCTTTTGGTTCCGATTCTCTGGACAAACTTGACTGATATAACTATGAATATTCAATTGTCCCAGCACATTATTTGGAAGGATTGTTGGAACTCCATTAGCTTCCTTCACAGCGTGGAAGAAATGTGTCTCTCCACAATTCATACAGTTTTTAGATTAAGGTTAAAGGAAATTGTGGTGGTATTGTGTTCCCCAAAATATTGTCACCCTAATAAATTTATCTGGGGTAAGAGAACAGACAGCCACTAGATACAGAGCCAAAAGGCGGTGGTGGTGCACGCCTTTAATCCCAGCACTGGGGAGGCAGAGAGATTCAGGAAAGGTGCAAAGCTACACAGAGAAACTCTCTCTCTCTCTCTCTCTCTCTCTCTCTCTCTCTCTCTCTCTCTCTCTCTCTTTTCTTGAGACAGGGTTTCCTCTCTTGTGGAGAGGAAAGACAGAGCAGCAATGAAGGGTAAGGTTTTAAGCTCTCACCTATTGCTCTGACCTCTTGGCTTTTAACTCTGCAATTGGCTCTGTGTTTCTTATTTAACAAGACGGTTACATCTACAGGAAATAATACAAGTTGGTCCCTCATTTGATGGAATAGTGTAGTTATACAAAGCGTAAGAGATGCCAAGGAGCTCTCTCCCCACTGGAATACATGTGAGTACACAGCAAGATAGCAGCTGTCTGCCTTCCAGGAAGACTGCAGCAGCAATCCCCCTGCACTCGGATCTTGGACTGCAGTACTGTGGAAAACAAACTTCTGTCATTTAAGACATAGTGTCGGTGATATCTTGTCTGGAAGTCTGAGCTGACCGATACATGTGAGGATCTATTTCCGCATAGACAGCTCATTCCACTCACCTACTTGTTGGCTCTGATACCAGTACCACCTTGTCTTACCAATCATAACTACATAGCAAGTCTTGGATGTGGGAAGCCTAAGTCCTCAAACTTTGCTGTTCTTTTTCCAAGTTGTCTCACTATTTTAGTTTCTTTGCATTTTAACATAAATCTTATACCATATGCCTCATTATAAAAGAATGACCAAATGAAGAAAATTGTTAGGAGGTGGGATTTAAATAGTGGGGAACAAAACTAATTTTTGAAGATGATTTATAGAATACAGTTTTAAGGTAAATTCTTAAAAAAAAAAAAAAACCAAACAATTCTGTTACTTTCTTTGTGCTCTTTAAGGTAATTCTCAGAGCCAAGTGTGATGATCCACACCAATGATCCCAGCACTCAGGGCCTGAGGCAGGGTGATAGTGAGTTCCAGGCTAGGCTTGGCTATATAGCCAGACACTGTTTCAAAATGAAAAGATAATTTCTAGGTTATTCTCTCAATTAAATTAATTTCTTAAAAAGTATTCAGAGCAGGAGAGATGCTAATGAGCATGGACCCCTTTCCTCATGGCTTGCTTGGGCCCCTGCTTCCTATTTCCCTGGTGTCATAAGGAAGGGGATACATCAGCTGTGCTGCCCTTCCTTAATATTCAAAGTACACATTTAAAGGTGTGGGATATGAGAGCTTTGTTGGAGTCCATTAAGAAAAGACTATTCTCTCCTACCTCTGGTCACTGTGGAGACATGACATTCTGATCTGTTTCAAAGACTAGAATGTTGCACACTACTGCCTCCCCAATTAAGAGTTAATCCAGGGCTGGAGAGATGGCACAACAGTTAAGAACACTTCCTGCTCCTGCAAAGGACCTGGGTTTGACTCCCATCACCTACATGGTGGCTGGCAACTGTCCCTACGTCCAGTCCCAGTGGCTCTCACACACTCTTCTCACCTCTGTTGGTGCTGCATGCACTTGCATATATGTGGGCAAAACAGTCATACACTTAAAACAAAACTGAAAAAAAAAAAAGAATTAATCCAGTCGGATTTACTAATCTTGGCTAGGAGTGTACCCCTAGGGAACCTGATTCACCCAAAGACAGGTTTAGGTCATGGGAGTAATAGTTATCCCCTTAATTTGATAAGTGCTAATTCTTCCCACAATCCCCTTTCTAGATATAGCTATGCACAGAGCTTCCCTCATGGTAGCATTGTTAAACCTGCTGGCTCTAACTCAGAAAAGTAGAACTTTTCCTTTATTAATTATGCTGGCCCAAAGCATAAGCATGTTTTCCCAGATGCTCTGTTGTTCTTGTTGTGCACTCTAAAAAAAATTGCTCTTGAGCTTTGTGCCCAGTCCATTTCTATGTTCTGAAACTAAGAATTTGAAGAGAGAACTCCAAAGTCTTCTATTAACACAGAAGAGGGGTTTATTTCGGCATGATCATTCCAGGACTTAGAGGGGGACAAGCATCCTAAGCCCTGTTTTGGGTACCAACAATAACCGTAGAAGTTTACAGGGGAAGAAGTAGGCTGGGAGAGGGTCACGCATAGCATCCAGTGCTAGTCAAGATTGCATTTGATTGATCTCTATCTCAGATGTGGTTTTTGAGGGTGCTGCTGGACCGGGGGGGGGGGCATTCAACTTTGCTTGAGGATATAGCTTTGGTTCTGACTTGAGATAATTGTCATCTGAACCTGCCCTTTGTCGAATTTGAGCTAATCCAGGGAGGACAAAGTACTCAAAGGAAGAGCAGGTCTGAGGAACACAGTGAGTTCGGAAAATGATTGGGTCCACAGTCAGATCCCCAACTTTAAAGGAACCTCTGTTACAGTGGGATTGTGACTCGGATAGTTATTGGTCCCCTTTGAACTTATGTTAAGATAAATGTTTTGCTTTATACAGTATTGCTCAAAGAAATGTTATGTAACAGTAAATGGTCTTAAAATTATAAAATATTCAAGTGTTAAGGAATAAAAGCATGGTGTGAAGCCTCTTCATATTTTGATGTCACCTCATCCAAAACAATGAAGTGAAACCATTCCATTTAAAATGAACTGGAGCTGAAATTTGAGTGTAGCTGATAAAAAGCAAATGCCACCCCCCTCCCAAATGCTTTACATATCTTTTGCCAGGTTGCTTTGCTTCCGGGTCTGGTTACTAATATTTCAGGAGGGTTTTTTTTTTTTTTTTTTTGAAATAGGGGTCTTATTACAAATGATTGGTATTCTGATTTGATGAAGCATAAGTTGGAAAATCTTTTAGTGTGAAAATAATGAGAACTCTCACTGGGTTATGGTAGGATTAAATATAATGATCCCTTCTTGATAGGAAAGCACCAGAACAGAAATGGATAAATACATCCTTTTGGACTGATTGGAAGGAAATTCTTCCCACTTTAATATAGCTCCTATCTTAAAACCGAGTTGGGAGATTAAAATATAAACCTTACTATTTATGAACTAGTGAGCTCATTTGGAGGACGTAAGGGTGCAATAACAGTATGTAACCTCTTATACAATGATTTTAGCTGAAAGTTTGAACTTTGATACCGCTTACAGAAAAAAAAAATCACCAGAGTGACACTTTCAGAACTCCCGTCTGCACTCCAGTCTTGGAAAACTCCAGCACTCAGGGTAAGAGAGACAGTTGCATGTGCTTATAAAGTATGGTGCTATTAATCATATGCAAGTGAAGATTATGTTTCATTAAGGAAGAACATCTTCCAAAGCTGACTTCCAAATGGGGCTTTCTCCCGTTGCTGCCTGGCGTCGAAGAAATGTTTCTTCTGTGGAGACACAGTGATTTGTGTTTAAATAAAAAAGAGAGAAAACCCACGCAAGGCAGAATAATAAAACTTGAGCGGCAGACAACACAATCATTACAGGAAGTGGCAATTGCTTTTCATCCTCAGTTTCGGTAAGAGTAAGATGAACTTGTTTTGAACGAGTTCTTAATTTAGTAGCTGCAGTAATGGGAAATGATGACATCCCATGTGCAACAGCTCCTGCTATGAAGAACCTTATGTAACCTCCGACTCCACGTGTGGAGCATATTATCTCTTGGATAATATAGGAACTATATAATCTTTTGGGTTTGAGAATGGGATGTTCTTATTAGAAGATGTCTGGATTCACTAAATTTGAGATTGGGGCAAGGAAGATTGCTTGTGCATTTCTGAGAGAAGAAAAGAAATAGGGAGAAAGGCAGAAAATGCAACAAGGCAACACTGAGTGTGAGGTCACCTTGCAGAGCTTGCTTGAGGCTGACTTTTCTTCTGGGTACCTTGTCACATGACAGACCTATTGCTTCTGAGGCTGTCTCCTCCACAGACCTTGATTAACCTATGGTTTTTGCCTGGTTTTAATAACATAGAGAAATGGGGGATTAGGGATTAGTTTAGAAGTGTAGATTAGGACCCTGAATCTTGGTGCTGTATAGAGCCTGCAGGTATTTATTAATGCATTAGTTTAAATATGTCACTGGTAAGATAATATAGCCTAGTGGTAGAACACTTGCCTACCACACAGGAGGCCTGGGTTTAATTCCCAGCTTCGGAAAAAAATATGAAGCCTTAATTTTCAGTTACAGTTTTCAGAACTAAACTAATCATTAAACAAAATAGCACTCAGCATATACTAAATTCTTTTCACTGACTTATTATAGTTAGTCAATTAAAAAACCCTGGACTTGAAAGGGATAGGTCAACCATTCAGTATAAAACCAAAATAAAAAATTCTGAAGGGTTTAAGATAAATTTACAAGGAAAGCAAGCAAACAAATCAAATTAAGCTTTTACCATGATGCACTCAGAATCCATGGACAGTGAAAATAATTATTATAAAAAGCTTTGAAACTTAATGATGGCGAAAGAACTGCATATGAGCAATGGTAAAGTAGGAGGAAGGATTAGAGGCATTTTAGAATACTCTCCAGAGGTCTCATTAGAGCTCACAGAGCCTTTATTTTTCTTAACTCATGGAAATCTGTAATAGATACTGAACCAGCACAACTGAGTCTGAAATACTTCCATAGAAAAATAACAAAACATTGGGCACCCAGAGATTCCAGACAGTGCTTGCAACCTAATTGGCCTTATTGACCAAAATGAAGGGCTTGTTTTCCTGGCTTTGAAATTATTTCGCATGCTAAAAAATATTCTGTGTAGCATGAATTGTTACCTATTGGAACTCCCAAATCTGTGAACATTTTGAGAAAGACTGCTAAGAATTCATCTGTAAGTAGAGGTGGGAGCTGCTGAGTGCCAGAAATTGAAGGAATGATACACCTAGGATGTGTGCACCAACAGATGGCCAGAATTGGGAGGGGTATTCTGAAAGCCAACAGGTGTACATCTGTAAATAGCTCTCTTGCCTGTCCCCTGTCCTCGCTTCCTGTTATTGGTCTTTCTTCCTAAGTTGTGTTGTATTATGGAATCATTTTTGAGCGAGAATTTTCTTTGTCAAGTACATACTTTTTGGTACAAATCAAGACTGTTTCCAAGTCTCCTGGAAACACATAATTTTAATGTATATACTATTATAAAATAGAAGTCACAGGTGAGAGCTAGCTAGGCTCTGCCAATAGTAGGGAGAGAGCAGGCAAGTTCTTTAACAGTAGCTCTGAGTCCTTGACAATAATTTCTTGTGAAAAGATTGTATAAGAGGAGCACATATGTATTCTTCCTTTATGTTTTTTGTATTATCTGAAGTTACCATTAGAATCATGAAAAATTAATTTATTATGAGGTTTTGAAATAGCATAGTGGCTTTTTAAAAAACAAAACAAAACCTTTTTCTGCTTTGTAAAATCATAGAGTCAGAAGAAATAAAAGTGTCACTGTACTGTTTTTGAGCATGTCTATTTTATTTTAAGGTTTTAACACAGTGTATACTTTAAAAGTTTTGAATTTTTGTCAGTCTCTGCCTCATGGCTCTTTTGTATCTATTTTATCCTGCATGAGATTTGTATATAGAAGATACAAGTGTTTCTTCTTTTCTTTTCTTTTTTAATTGACAAGAGATTCTTCTCTTATACAATACATCCCCACCACAGTTTCCCCTCCCTCCACTCTTCCAGCTCCCCACTTCCTCTCTCCCCAAGACCCACCCCTTTTCCATTTTCATTCAGAAAAGAGCAGGCCTCATTGCTGAGGAAAACATTCACACAACTCATTGAACACCTAGAGGCTGAGCTGGTGCCTGCAAGGAGCCCTCCCCCCTACCTTGTAGTCTCTTTAATGCAGGAAGATTCTCTGCAGATCACTGAAAGAGAAATGCGGACACCAACTCAGCCACAAAACCTTTGACCTACAATCTGTCCTGCTTGCAAGATGTGCTGGGGCAATGGTGGCACAGAACTCGTGGGAGTGGCCAACCAGTGTCTGATTCAACCTGAGGCCCACTCCACAAGAAGTGGAAGCCTGACTGCTTGGATGGCCAGGGACTGGAAACTGGATAGCCCCAAGACCTAGGATTGATCCAAACATGATTTGTTACATATTTTTAAAATATGATTGTTACTTTGCTGTGAAACGTTTGATGCTTCAAATATCTTAATATTCTGTGCAGCTAAGCAGAGAATAATGCAGGCTTCCCTGGTCTATCTCTCGCTTTGTCAAATTCTTTCTTAAATTTGTTGTTCTTCCTCTGTTTCTGAGTTAATTTCTTTTTGTTTTTTTCAAGACAGGGTTTCTTTGTGTAGTCCTGGCTGTCTGGAACTTTCTCTGTAGATCAAGGTGGCCTGGAACTGAGAGATCCACCTGCTTCTGCCTCACATGTTAGGTTAAAGGCTTGTGCCACCATGCCTGGCTCTCAGTTAATTTCATGTAGTGTTTTGTAGTTGATCATAAGAAGTGGCTATGTGTATTTTTATGTAGGAACAGAATATATGTGACTGTAAAGTGATACAGTCACATAATTTGGATTTCTTTTTCTCTCTCTGTATATGTGATTATTTCCATAACTGGAAAAATCAGAAGACTTTAAAAGGAAGTTGAAAGCATGCCTTCCCCCACTACTTACAGATAGTCTTTGTTAGTGTCTTGTCTTCAAGTCTGTTAATTCACATATGAATTCTAAGTTGGACTACAATGTCTATGGGTTCCATATTTGCTGGTTCAATCAATGATGGATTAAAAATACTTGAAAAAATTGTGTCTGTATTGAACATTTACAGATAGTTTTCTTGTCATTACTTTCTAAATAATACAGGATAATAGCTATCTACATGATATTATGTATTACATACTTATACTATTATGACATACTTGTTATAATAATATATCAATAATAGAATATAGTATAGAGATGGTCAAATGCATAAGAAAGTGTGTATACATGATATGTACATCTGATGTCATTCTGTAAGGGACTTGAACATCTACAGATTTTGGCATCAGTAGAGTTCCTGAAACAAATCTCCATGGTTTTTGAGGGAGGACCATAGTTTTTTTATTTATAGTAATATAAAAATGCATATGATTTTATATGAGAGGTAGTGTGAATCTTTCATTTGTTCTAAAAATCTTTGTAAAAAAAGCTGGAAAACCACAGTGAATCACAGAAATCTCACAGTGAATCACAGAAATCTCGGGAGTGAACAGTGGTTGCCTTAAGATATTGCATTTTTGGTTGTCGAGAAAGAGGAGGGACTGTAAGAGCATGAATTGTTGAGACCAAGATTGGAAAAAGCACAGGGACAAATAGCCAAACAAATGGAAGCACATGAATTATGAACCAAAGGCTGTGGAGCCCCCAGCTGGATCAGGCCCTCTGGATAAGTGAGACAATTGAATAGCTTGAACTGTTTGGGAGGCATCCAGGCTGTGGGTGCAGGACCTGTCCTTAGTGCATGAGCTGGCTGTTTGGAACCTTGGGCTTACACAGGGACACTTTGCTCAGCCTGGAAGGAGGGGACTGGACCTGCCTGTACTGAATCCACCAGGTTTAAATGAATCCCCAGTGGAGTCTTGGCCCTGGAGGAGATGGGAATAGAGGGGAGGGGATGGGAGGAAGGTGGGGGGTAGGAGCGGGAGGGGGGAGGACAGGGGAAACCCATGGCTGATGTGTAAAATTAAAACACAAATATAATAAAAAAAAGAAACACACACACACACACACACACACACACACAAAGATATTGCATTTTGTGGGTAACTTGCTATATAGCAACTAGACCAAATATTAGTTACAAATATTCTCAGGCTCTCAAAATCTTTATAAATGTAAATTCAGTGGCTTCAGAATATTGCATTAGGCAGATACACTGAAGTTTTTCATTTGTCACTGTTAGACATAAAAGAGGTTATTATTTCCTATTATGAATAATGCCATGAAATAATATTTTATGCATAACTGTGAGGCTAGGGTTAGGATTTACCCCCCTCCCTTACACACACACACACACACACACACACACACACACACACACACACACACACACCAGTCTTGCATCCCAGGCTGGCCTTGGTCTTGAACTCCTGATATATATTTATATACATATGTATTATGTAAAATACACATTTAGAAAAACTCACCTTATTAAAGTGAATCTCCTTACTTGATGGTTTTTAGAATATTTTCAAGCTTGCACAATTCTTGCCGCTGCACAATTTCAGAAAATTTTCTTTGCCATCCCAAAGAAATCTTGTTCTTATTAGTCACTAAACTTTGCCCTGCCTCCTACTTCCCAGTATGGCTAAGGTAGATGTGTGCCTATTCTAGGCATTGCACATAGACAGGGCTGTACAATATACAGCCTTTTGTATTTTGTTGTTTCCACTTGCCATAATGTGCCAACATTCATCTATGATATAGTCTCTGTCAGCCCTTTGTTCCTTTAGGCATAAAACCTACAACTTTTAATTTAATAGATAAAATTGTATTTCATTTTACACTGCAATTCTTTCTTAATGAGGTTAACATTTAAATATTTAAAAACCTTTTCTAGTTCATCATCATTTACCATTAATAATGAGATGTTAGGGGCCAGTAATATGGCTTAGTGGGTAATGGTGCCGGCTGTCAAGTCTGACTTCAATCCCTAGGACTCCATGGTGGAAGGAGAGAATCAGTTCCTGTGGTTGCCTGCTGTCCTCCACATGTTTGCCATGACATACATGACCACCCCCACCTCTGCTAGAGTGAACAAACCTCATGAAAAATGTACTGTTAATATCTTTCTCAGAGGTTGGTAAGAGTTCTTTGCTTTTAAGGTTGGACATTTTTTTTTCCCTTTCTGAAAAACCTTTATTTATTTATTTTTTTGAGATAAGGTTTCTCTGTGTAGCTATGGTTATGTTGGAACTTGCTCTGTAGACCAGGCTGTCCTCAAACTCAGAGATCCTCCTGCCTCTGCCTCCCGAGTGCTGGGATTAAAGGAGTGTGCCACTACTGCCCGGCATGAAAAACATTTTTTATTAAGAGTTATTATTTGCCTTTTGATTTTGTTTTTCTTTCTATAACTTGAATTTTTATTAATTCTTTGAGAATTTCATAGTGACTTGAAAATCTGTGTTCATTGCTGGCTTGTTGTTGCTATTTCTTCTGCCTTATTCTAGGGACACAGCATTGCAAATCATGTGGGAGACAATGGAATTTAATTCCTAGGCTGGCCTGGCTGTTTTCAAAGTTCTGCCTCCTTCTTGCTCTGCTTCTCCTTTTGCCTGTGGGTTTCTTTCAGGAGCTTACTCTGTATAATTTGTGTTTTGAGCTGTACACTGATGTTTTCTTTGTAGTCCAGTCATGATCTGCGTTTGTGAACATTTGATTTATAGAAACATTTTCCATTGCTGGGTTACAGAGTTCATATATATTAATGTAATTCTGTTATATGGTTCAATTCTGCTGCGCCCTTCTTTTTTTCTTTATTGAATTGGCCTGTCATAGATTGATAGTGGTGTGTTAAAATATCTCATGATCAAATAACTGTCATTTCTACTTTCATTTTTAAAGGTTTTTACTTTATGAAGTTTGATGTCATATTATTTTAGGGCAAAAGATTCGTGCCATTGCCTCATTCATTCTTTCAGTCACTCATTTACATTTGTAAGTGTTCAGTAGAAACAAAAAAGCATGGTCGTTCTTGTCAAACTCAGAGCGTTGTGGCTCAACACACCCACAGTGATGCTGACTGTGCTCTCACAGGGAAGGGAATTGGGGGAAGCTCAAACCCTGATGGTGGAGGTAGGGATACCTTCCTAGGGCCTCTGATGAAGGGCCTGCTAGAGAAGTATCCTGGGTAAGCATTGCTTTTTAAGGAACTGCAGCATTTAGTCAGAGTGATATTCTGATTAATGATTTCATCTTGAATCTGATCTTATTTCATCATTTTTCCACCACTATGTTTTCATCTTTTTGTGTACTGCATGTAATTGGATTTTCTTTTGAATTTCAATTTGCAAGTCTTAATTTTAGTGACATAAACACTGAGTTCTTGTTGCAAATGTGTACTGAGTATGCACTAAGTGTCAGGCATCGGGCTAATCCTGTGGATAAAAGGGCAGGCAATTTGTCCTCAATGACTTGCAGTTGGCTTCAGGAGGCAAACAAACCCATAAGACGTAAATAGATATTGGCCGAACGGTGGTGGCACACGCCTTTAATCCCAGCACTCAGGAGGCAGAGGCAGGCGGGTCTCTGTGAGTTCGAGGCCAGCCGGGGCTACAGAGTGAGTTCCAGGAAAGGCGCAAAGCTACATAGAGAAAAAAACCATAAATAGATCTCAAAGGAGGAGCTCTGACTATACAGCCCTAAAGTTAAGAATGGGTATCTATGGGGAAGCTATTTCATCAATGAGGCAGCATGTCCAATAGCCAAGAGCTGAGAGAGGGTGTGGTCTGCCTGGACCACTGGATTTGGGTGATAACACAAGTGGTGGGACTTCTATGAGGACACGGAAAGATAGGACGATCTGACTCAAGGGTTTGTCTTGAGTAGGTGAACGAAGTGGCGAGTTGTTTTTGAGTGATTTCTCTGGTGCTGACATCCTCTCTTCTATCTACAAACGCCAATTACTGCTCAATGGCTCCTCTGTCCCCAGTACTTCCTGCTACTGCAGGACTCATCTTAGATTCGTGTGCTTATTGGCTTTTTTTTTGAGACAAGTTCTCAAATTTGAAGTGCTCCTCGTTTTATCATTAAGTTTTTGAGTTCTTTCTCAGTTTTATTGATCATATTCTTTATATACTAAATTTCATCTTGCTTTTCAGTTATGCAATTTTAAACCTTTATTAATAGTCCATCTTCGATGTGATATGTCAACATGCTTTTCTCTTTGTCTCTCTATGTAAACATTGTCTCAATCTCTCTCATGTTTTTTTTCAGACAAGATTTTATGTAGTCCAGGCTGGCCTTAAACTCTCTAGGTAGCTTAGGATGACCTTGAACTCTTGAACTTCTTGCTTCCACCACCCAAGTGCTGAAATTACAGTCATGTACTGTCATAGCTGATTCCCTTTGTTTCTTTAATTTTGGTTACTTTTAGTACTGTGAATCTGTTTATAATGTTTATTTTGAAATTATTGTCTTTTTTCTTTTTCTTTTTCAAGGCAGGGTTTCTCTGTGTATAGATCTATAACTCACTGTATAGATCAGGCTGGCTTCGAACTTAGAGATCCACCTGCCTCTGCCTCTTGAGTATTGGGATTAAAGGAGTGCACCACATGGCTTGAAATTATTTTCTAATAAATGTAACAGCTGAGTCTCCCATGCAATTTCTGTAGTCTAAGTATTCATGTTTGGGATATTATTCCATTTGTCTAAATGGCCTTTTTTTGGGTACCAGTACTATATTATATTTTATTATTGTGGCTCTATAATGTATCTTGGGATCTGGTCTGATAATTCCTCCAGCATGTTTTTTTTTTTTTTTTTTTTTTTTTTTTTTTTTTTTTTTTGTGTGTGTGTGTGTGTGTGTGTGTGTGTATGCCAGGATTATTTTGGCTATCTGGCGTCTTTTGTGGTTCCATATGAACTTTGATATTTATGTCTATATCTATATCTATATCTGTGAAGAATGAGATTGGGGATTTGATTGGGATTGCACTGATAGCTTTTTGATAGAACGGTCACCTCCCCAAAGTTAATCCTACCACTACTTGAGCATTGACTGTCTTTTCATTTTCTGGTATCTTTCTTTCTTTTTTTGGAGGCTTAAAGTTTCTTTTATAGAGGTTCCTCACTTCCTTGGCTAGGTTTATTCCTAGATTATATTTTCTTTGAGGATATTATCAATGGGGGTGGGTCCAGGGTCTTTTTCTCTGCATGTTTGTTGTTGGTGTATAGAAAAACTATTGATTTGTGTGAATTGCTTCTGTATCCTGTCACATTGCAGGATTTGCTTATTGCTTTTAGATATTTTAAGATAGAATTTCTGAGATCTCAGATGTGCAATTTTGTATCATATGCAAATAGGGATCATTAGATATCTTCCTTGTCTATTTGTATTCCTTTAATTTTCTTTTCCTGACTTATTGCTTCAGCTAGTGCTTCAAGCACAATGTTGAGAAGGAGTGGGGATATTGGACATCCCTGTCTCATTCCTGACCCCTGTGGGTTTGCTTTATGTTTTTCTTCATTTAGAAAGATGTTTTCTGTGGGTTCATCACATAAAACTTTTGTTCTATTGAGATATGTTCTCCCTAGTCCTATATTCTCTAGTGCTTTTTATCATGAAGGCACACTGTATTTTATCAAATGCTTTTTCTTCATCTATTAAGATAACCATGTGATTTTGACTTTAAGTCAACTTAAAGTTGATCTTAGTTTGGTGTTAGAGTGTGCTGGATTCACAAAGGAACTTTGAGTGCTCCTTATATTCCTATTTTTTTTGAATATTTTAAGAGAAATATTCTGCCTACAGGATTGGCTGTAGATCTTTGAAAGTCTGGTAGAATTCTGCTGTTCATCCATCTCTCCATGGACTTTTTAAGTTGGAAGGCTTTTCATTACTCTTGCATCTCCTCATTTTTTATGAGTCTGTTTAGATTGTTGACTTCTTTGTTTAATTTTGATGACTTGGCTGAATCTAAAAATCCATCTATTTCTTTTAGGTTTTCCAATGTAATGGAGTACAGGTTTTTAAAGTATTCCCTTATAATGATCTAATTTCTTTCATGTCTGATAATAATGTTTTCCCTGTTCATTTCTGATTCTGTCAATTTTGGTCCCCTCTTTTTTTCTTTTAGTAAGTTGGGCTGAGGGCCTATTAATCTTTTTTAATAAATATTTTTATTTTATAATTAATTTTACATATCAGCCACAGATTCCCCTGTCCTCCCTCCTCCCATCCCCCAGCCTTTCCCCCCCAATTCACCTCCCATTCCCATCTCCTCCAAGGCAAGGTTTCCCCTGGGGAGTCAGCCCAGCCTGGTAGATTCAGTTGAGGCAGGTCCAGTCCCCTCCTTCCTATACCAAGGCTGAGCAAAGTATCTCAGCATAGGCCCTATGTTCTAAAAAACCAGCTCATGCACCAAGGACAGGTCCTGGTCCCATTGCCTGGGGGCCTCCTAAACAGTTCAAGCTCATCAACTGTCTCACTTATCCAGAGGGCCTGGTCCAGTTCCATGGGGGCTCCTCAGCATCATGTGTTTCCGATAGTTTGGCTATTTGTCCCTATGCTTTTTCCAATCATGGTCTTGATATCCCTTGCTCATATATTCCCTTCTTTCTCTCTCTCTCTCTCTCTCTCTCTCTCTCTCTCCCCCCCCCCCCCCCATTGGACTCCTGGAACTCCACCAGGGGTTTGGCCATGGAACTCTGCATCTTCCACCAGTCCCTGGATGAGAGTTCTGTCATGACAGTTGGGATGTTTGGCCAAGGGCCTATTAATCTTATTTATCTTCTCAAAGAATCAGCTTTTAGATTTCTTGATTCTTTGTATTGTTTTCTTTGTTTCTATTTCATTAATTTTTGCTTTGATTTTCTTTTTTTATTAAGAATTTTTTTATTCATTTTACATACCAATCAAACATCCCCCCTCTTCTCTCCTCCCACCTCCCAGCTTCCCCCTTCCAACTCCCCCACTGCCCTCCCACAAGAAGGCAAGGCCTTCCAGGGAGAGGCACATCCAGTAGAGGCAAGTCCAAGCCCCTCCCCCTGCCTCATTACAGATAGTGGGCACCAAAGAGCCTGCTCATGCACCAGGGATGGACTCTGATCCTACCGCCAGGGGGACCCCCAAGCAGATCAAGCTACACAATGTAGAGCAAGGGGAAGTCATCTCCACTGTTGGTGGGAGTGCAAACTTGTATAGCCACTTTGGAAATCAGTGTGGCAGTTTCTTGGAAATTTGGAAATCAACCTTCCTCAAGACCCAGCCATACCACTCTTGGGTATATACCCAAGCAATGCTTTGATTTTCATTTCTTACCATCAACTGTGTTTGGATTTCCTTCCAGCAAGTCATTTGTTTGTGCTCTTTCTGGTTTTTTTTTTTTTTTAAATGTAGACACTTAAAGCTATAAATATCCCTTATAGGATTACTTTCAATGTATTCCAGAAGTTTTGCTGTATTGTCTTTTCATCTTCATTTAGTTCCAGATAAGTTTTTACCTGACCTGAAATGTACCCAACTTTCTAGTAATCTCTTTTCAGTACTCTCCCCCTACTCCCCTAACATGATTGCTTATATTCTCATCCTGCCCTCAGTCCACTCAAGAAACCTCTTCTATTTCCCCTACAAAGGGAGATCCGGGAGTTCCCTTATGAACCCTCTTTGCTATCTAGTCTTTCTGGGTCTATGGATTGTAGCATAGTTATCTTCTATTTTTACAGATAATATCCATTTATGAATGAGTACATACCATGTTTTTCTATATGGGTGTGGGTTGACCTCACTCAGGATGATTTTTTCCAGTTCCATCCATTTGCTTTCAAATTTCCTGATGTCATTGTTTTTAATAGCTGAGCAATATTCCATTGTGTAAATGTACCACATTTTCTTTATCCATTCCCTCTGTTGAGGGGCATCTAGGTTGTTTCCAGGTTCTAACTATTAAAAATAACTAACTTTGATCTACTTGGACTTGAGTTTTGTGCAGGGTGATAGATATAGATCTGTTTGCATGGCTCTACATGCTGACACTGCATGTAGAACACCTACATCCAATTAGACCAGCACCATTTGTTGAAGATTCTTTCTTTTTTCATTGTATAATTTTGGCTTCTTTGTTGACTATCAGGTGTCCATAGGTGTGTGGAATTATGTCTGAGTCTTCAATTTGATTCTATTGATCCACTTGTCTGTTTTTATGCCAATACCATGTGGTTTTTATTTCTATAGCTCTGTAGTAAAGTTTGAGATCAGGGATGGTGATAACTTCAGAAGTTCTTTTATTGTACAGATTTGTTTTAGCTATTCTGTTTTTTTTTCCATATGAAGTTGAGTATTGCTCTTTCAAGGTCTGTAAAGAATTGTTTTGGAATTTTAATGGGTATTGAATTGAAGCTGTAGATTGCTTTTGGTAAGATGACCATTTTTACTATGTTGATCCTATCAACCCATGAGCATTGGAGATCTTTTCCATCTTCTGATATCTTTGACAATATCTTTCTTCAAAGATTTAAAGCTCTTGTCATACATGTCTATAAAGCAAACTGATTGCCAACATCAAATTAGGAAGAGAAACTCAAAGCAATTCCACTAAAATCAGAAACAAGAAAAGGTTGTTCATTTTCTCCATAAATATTCAATATAGTACTTGAAGTTCTAGCTAGACCAATAAGACAACTAAAGATAATCAAGGTGATACAATTTGGAAATGAAGAAGTCAAAGTATCATTATTACAGATGATATGATAGTATACATATGTTATCCCAAAAACTCTACCAGGGAACACATGCAGCTGATAAACACCTTTAGTCAACTGGCTGTATACAAGGTTAACTAAAAAAATCAATAGCCCTCCTATATACAAATGATAAATGGACTGAGAAAGAAATTGGGAAATTACTATACTTTACAATAGCCTCAAATAATATCAAATATCTTGGTGTAACTCTGATCCAGGAAAGTTTTTATTTCTTCTTTGATTTTGGTTCATTCATCATTCAGTAATGAGATGTTTAATCTCCATGACGTTTTCTGTTTACTAGAGATTTGCTTGCTGCCAATTTAAATTTTATTGCATTGTGGTCAGATAGGATATAAGGAGTGATTTAAACCTTTTTGAATTTGTAAAGATTTGTTATGTTTTAGAGAAGCTTCCATATGCTGCTGAGTAGAATGTGAATTCTTTGTTGTTTGGGTAGAATATTTTGTGATATATGTTAAGTCCATTTGAGATATGATATTAATTCCAATGTTTCTCTATTTGTTTTTTGTCTAGATGACCTATCTGTTGGAGAAAGTGTATGTATTGAAGTCACCTACTATTAATAGATTGAATTAATCTGTGTCTTTAAATCTAGTAATACATTTTTAAATGAAATTTGGTAGACCAAACTTTGGTGCATACACGTTTTAGGACATAAATGTCTCCTTGGCTATCTATTCCATTGATTAGAAGGAAGTTTTCCTCTTTATCACTTCTAATTAGTTTTAAATTTCCACTGAGAAATCAGCTGTTGTTCTGATAAGTTTTCCTTTATATCTAAGTTGTGTTTTTATTTTGCAGTTTTTAACACCCTTTATTTGTTCTGTACACTTATGATTAAGATATGCCATGGGGATTTTCTTTTCTTGTCTGTCTAGTGCTTCTTGTATTTGTATGGGTATGTTTTTTCTTTTTTTTTTTTAATTTTACATCTCTATTTTATTAATTTGTAAAAAGTGAACAGTTAAATGGGAGCAGATGCAGAGACCCACAGCCAAACACTAGGCAGAGCTCGGGAACCCCAGGGAAGAGTGAAGAAGGATTGTAGTAGCCAGAGAGGTCAAGGATACCACAAAACAACAGCCTACAGAATCAACTAAGCAGGGCTCATAGGGATTCACAGAGACTAAAGCAATAAGCACAGACCTTGTAGGGGTCTGCACTAGGTCCTCTGCACATACCTTATGGTTGTGTAGCTTGCTGTTCTTGTGGGACTCTTAAGCAGTAGGAGTGGGGGTGTCTCTGACTCTTTTGCCTGCTCTTGGGGCCCTATTCCTCATACTGGTTTGCCTTATCCAGCCTTGACATGAAGGGAGGTCATTAGTCTTACTGCAACTTGATATGCCATGTTTGGTTGATATCCCTGGGAGACCTGCTCCTTCTGAAGAGAAACAGAGGAGCAGTGGATCTTGGGGAGAGGAGGTGTGTGTGTGTGTGTGTGTGTGTGTGTGTGTGTGTGTGTGTGTGTGTGTGTGTTGAGGGAACTGGAAGGAGTGGAGGGAGGGGAGTCTGCAGTTGGGATGTGTTATATAAGAGAAGAATATTTTTAAAAAATATCTTTAAAAAATAAAACAATTTGGTTTTGATTGCAAGGGCAGAGGGCAGATGTGAGGAGACAGGGAGATAAAAGTAGGATGCATGATGTGAAATCCACAAAGAATCAATACAAGTTAAACAAAACAAAACAAAACAAAACAAAAAATCGTGGCAAAACAAAACAAAACAAAACAGTGAGCAGTCATATAGTCCTTTCTCAATCCTCCAAGGCAGCTACTGACCAGGATGTGAACAGTGATGTGTCCAGAGTTGAGCAAGTGAGGTGCCAAAGAAAGCAGGCACTCACTCCTTCGCTTGTGCCCAAGAATCAAGCAGCTCTTCACATCTGACAGACAACAGCAGAGCACAGATCTGCCCTGTCTTGTTCCAGGTATCTTCCGGCTCCAAATATTATCAGTGATTTCACCAGTAGCAATAGACCTTGGGAGGTTGGTTTGCTAGGTACCTTGTACTCCTTCTGCTGGCTGGCTGGCTTGTGTTTCTTTTTTGATAACTCCTGCTTCTTCAGGTCTGTTTACTTTCTTTCGTAAAGGAAGACATCATGGGGCATGTTTAGATTTTTCTGAAGAAACTTAGACAAAGCCTTTGGTATTGTGTGTTCAAGTGTATATAAGAATTACCATTTTCTTTAGCAAAGTAAGGTTAGGTTCATAAGTGTTTTTATTAAGGTGCTGTCATTAAGGATTAGCAATACTAGCCAGCATCAATTAGTGATGTGAGATATGAATAAAATGGTTATCAGGTATCAGCTGCTGGTGTGACAACACTGTAGATGAAGGTCCAGGGACATGGGAGAATTCCGATTTTTTTAATATATAATTTATACATCAGCCATGGGTTCCCTTGTCCTCCCCCTCCCACCCCCACCCCCACCTTCCCCAAGCCCCTTCCCTCCATTCCCATGTCCTCCAGGATCAAGGCACCCCTGGGGATTCATTTAAACCTGGTGGATTAAGTACAGGCAGGTCCAGTCCCCTCCTTCCAGGCTGAGCAAAGTGTCCCTGTGTAAGCCCAAGGTTTCAAACAGCCAGCTCATGCACTAAGGACAGATCCTGGTCCCACAGCCTGGATGCCTCCCAAACAGATCAAGCTATTCAATGGTCTCACTTATCCAGAGGGCCTGATCCAGCTGGGGGCTCCACAGCCTTTGGTTCATAATTCATGTGCTTCCATTTGTTTAGCTATTTGTCCCTGTGCTTTTTGCAATCTTGGATTCAACAATTCACGCTCTTATAGACCCTCCTCTTTCTCGACAGTTGGACACCTGGAGCTCCACCTGGGGCCTGGCTGAGGATCTCTGCATCCACTTCCATCAGTTATTGGATGAGAGTTCCAGCACGACTGTTAGGGTGTTTGGCCATCTGATCACCAGACTAGGTCAGATCAGGCTTTCTCTAGACCATTGCCAGCAGACTACAGAGGATATATCATTGTGGATTTCTGGGGACCTCTCCAGCACTCTGCCTATTCCTGGTCTCATGTGGTCTTCATTTATCATGGTCTGTTATTCCTTGTTCTCCCTTTCTGTTCTTGATCCAGCTGGGATCTCCTGCTCCCCTAAGCTTTCTTTCCCTCAAATCTTGCCCTTCATTACTCCCACTGTCATCCAGGTTGTTCATGTAGATCTCATCCATTTCTCTGTCATTGGGTGATCCTTGGGTCTTTCCTAGGGTCCCGTTTTCTAGGTAGCCTCCCTGGAGTTGTGTAGCAGTCTAGTCATCTTTGTTTTACATCTAGTATCCTCCTATGAGTGAGTACATAACATGTTTGTCCTTCTGAGTCTGGGTTACCTCTCTCAGGATGATTTTTTCTAGATCCATCCATTTGCCTGCAAACCTCATGATGTCATTGTTTTTCTCTGCTGAGTAGTACTCCATTGTGTATATGTACCATATTTTCTTTATCCATTCTTCATTGAAGGGCATCTAGGTTGTTTCCAGGTTCTGGCTATTACAAACAAAGCTGATATGAACATAGCTGAGCACCCTTGTGGTATAATTGAGCATTCCTTGGGTATATGCCCAAGAGTGCTATAGCTGGGTCTTGGGGGACATGGATTCCCAGTTTTCTAAGGAAGCACCATATTGATTTCCAAAGTGGCTGTACAAGCTTGCATTCCCACCAGCAGTGGAGGAGAGTTCCCCTTGCTCCACATCCTCTCCAGCATAAGCTGTCTTCTGTGCTTTTGATCTTAGCCATTCTGACAGGTGTAAGGTGGTATCTCAGAGTCGTTTTGATTTGCATTTCCCAGATAATTAGGGATGTTGAGCAATTCCTTAAATGTCTTTCAGCCATTTGGACTTCCTCTGTGGAGAATTCTCTGTTTAGTTCTATAGCCCATTTCTTAATTGGACTGTTGGGCATTTTGATGTCTAATTTCTTAAGTTCTTTATATATTCTGGATATCAGCCCTCTGTCAGATGTGGGGTTGGTGAAGACCTTTTCCCATTTTGTAGGCTGTCGCTTTGTCTTGTTGACTGTGTCCTTTGCTCTACAAAAGCTTCTCAGTTTCAACAGGTCCCATTGATTGATTGATTCTCTCAGTGTCTGTGCTACTGGTGTTATATTTAGAAAGTGCCAATGTGTTCAAGAGTACTTCCTACTTTCTCTACTATCATGTTCAGAGTAGCTGGATTTATGTTGAGGTCTTTGATCCACTTGGATTTAAGTGTTGTGCAGGGTGACAGATATGGATCTATTTGCAGCCTTCTACACATTGACATCCAGTTATGCCAGCACCATTTGTTGAAGATGCTTTCTTTTTTCCATTGTACATTTTTGGCTTCTTCATCAAAAATTATATGTTCATAGGTGTGTGGGTTAATGTCAGTGTCTTCAATTCGATTCCATTGGTCCACATGTCGGTTTTTATGCCGGCACCAAGCTGTTTTTATTACATTAGCTCTATAGTAGAGCTTGAGGTCGGGGATTGTGATGCCTCCAAAGATTGTTTTATTGTACAGGATTCTTTTGGCTTTCCTGGGTTTTTTGTTTTTTCATTTGAAGTTGAGTATTATTCTTTCCAGATCTGTGAAGAATTGTGTTGGAATTTGATGGGGATTGTGTTGAATCTCTAGATTGCTTTTGGTAAGATCGCCATTTTTACTATGTTAATCCTGCCTATCCATGAACATGGGAGATCTTTCCATTTTCTGACATCTTCTTCAATTTCTTTTTTTCAGGGACTTAAAGATCTTGTCATATAGGTCCTTCACATGCTTAGTTAGAGTAACCCCAAGGTAGTTAATAACATTTGTGGCTATTGTAAAGGGTGATGTATCTCTGATTTCCTTCTCAGCCTGTTTGTCTACTGTATATAGAAGGGCTACTGATTTTTTTGAGTTGATCTTGTATCCTGCAATGTTGCTGAAGGTTTTTATTAGCTGTATCAGTTCCTTGGTTGAATTTTTGGGGTCACTCATCTATACTAACATGTCATCTGCAAATAGGGAGAGCTTGACTTCTTCCTTTCCAATTTGTATCCCCTTAATCTCTTTATGTTGTTTTATAGCTCTGGCTAGAACTTCAAGAACTATATTGAATAAGTATGGGGAGAGGGGACAGCCTCTCCTTGCTCCTGATTTTAGTGGTATTGCTTTGAGTTTCTCTCCATTTAATTTGATGTTGGCTGTTGGCTTGCTGTAGATTGCCTTTATTATGTTTAGGAATGTTCCCTGTATTCCTGATCGCTCCAAGACCTTTATCATGAAGCGGTGTTGGATTTTGTCAAATGCCTTTTCTGCATCTAGTGAGATGATCATGTGTTTTTTTTTCCTTGAGTTTGTTTATATGGTGTATTACATTGATGGACTTTCGTATGTTGAACCACCCTTGCATCCCTGGGATGAAGCCTACTTGATCATGGTGGATAACTGTTTTGATGTGTTCTTGGAGTCTTTTTGCCACAATTTTATTGAGTATTTTTGCATCAATGTTCATGAGGGAGATTGGTCTGTAGTTCTCTTTCTTTGTTGCATCTTTGTTTGGTTTGGGAATCAGAGTAATTGTAGCCTCATAGAAGAAGTTTGGTAATATGCCTTCTTCTTCTATTGTGTGGAACAATTTAAAGAGTATTGATATTAAGTCTTCTTTGAAGATCTGGTAGAATTCTGCAGTGAAACCATCAGGTCCAGGGCTTTTTTTGGTTGGGAGACTTTTAATGACTGATTCTATTTCCTTAGGGGTTATTGGACTATTTAAATGGTTTATCTGGTCTTGATTTAACTCAGGTATGTGGTACCTATCCAGAAAATTATCCATTTGTTTTAGATTTTCCAGTTTTGTGGAGTAGAGGTTTTTGAAGTATGACCTGATGATTCTCTAGATTTCCTCATTGTCTGTTGTTATGTCCCCCTTTTCATTTCTGATTTTGTTAATTTGGATGCTCTCCCTCTGTCTTTTGGTTAGTTTGGATAAGGGCTTGTCTATCTTGTTGATCTTCTCAAAGAACCAACTCTTTGTTTCATTAATATTGTTCTCTTTATTTCTATTTTATTGATTTCAGCTCTCAATTTGATAATTTCCTGGCATCTGTTCCTCTTGGGAGACTTTGCTTCTTCCTGTTAAAGGGCTTTCAGGTGTGCTGTCAAGTCACTAGTGTGAGATTTCTCCAGCTTCTTTATGTGGGCATTCAGTGCTATGAATTTCCCTCTTAGCACTGCTTTCACAGTATCCCATAAGTTTGGGTATGTGGTGTATTCATTTTCATTGATCTCTAGGAAGTCTTTAATTTCTTTCTTTATTTCTTCCTTAACCCATTGGTGATTCAGTTGAGCATTATTCAGTTTTCATGAGATTGTAGGATTTCTGTTTTTTTTTTTTTTTTTTTTTTTTTTTTTTTTTTGTTGTTGTTGAAATCTAACTTTAAACCATGGTGGTCCAATAGAACACAGTGGGTTATTCCAATTGTTTTGTATCTGTTGAGATTTGCTTTGTGGCCAAGTATGTGGTAGATTTTAGAGAAGGTTCCATGGGGTGCTGAGAAGAAGGTATATTCTTTTTTGTTTGGGTGGAATGTTCTGTAGATATCGAGTAAGTCCATTTGAGTCATAACATCAGTTAAGTCCATTATGTCTCTGTTAAGTTTCACTTTGGCCGATCTGTCCAGAGGTGAAAGTGGGGTGTTGAAGTCTCCCACTATTAATGTGTGGGGTTTTATATGTGATTTAAGCTTTAGTAATGTTTCTTTTACATGTGTGGGTGCCCTTGTGTTTGGGGCATAAATGTTCAGAATTGAGACTTCATCTTGGTGAATCTTTCCTGCAATGAGTGTGTAATGTCCTTCATCATCTCTTTTGATTGATTTTAGTTTGACGTCCATTTTGCTGGATATTAGGATGGCTACACCAGCTTGCTTCTTAAGACCATTTGATTGGAAAGTCTTTTCCCAGCCTTTTATTCTTAGGAGGTGTCTGTCTTTGAATTTGAAGTGTGTTTCTTGTATGCAGCAGAAAGATGGGTCCTGTTTTCATATCCATTCTGTTAGTCTGTGTCTTTTTATAGGTGAATTAAGTCCATTGATATTAAGGGATATTAGTGACCAGTGATTGTTCATTCCTGTTGTTATTTTTATTTTTTGGTGGTAGTGTGTGTGTACTTCTCTTCTTTGGGGTTTACTGCTGTGGTATTATCTATTGCCTGTGTTTTCATGGGTGTATCTGCCTTCCTTAGGTTGGAATTTTTCTTCTAGTGCTTTCTATAGGGCTGGGTTTGTGGATAAGTATTGTTTAAATCTGGTTTTGTCTTGGAAGGTCTTGTTCACTCCATCTATGATGATTGAAAGTTTTGCTGGGTATATTAGTCTAGGCTGGCATCCATGGTCTCTTAGTGTCTGCATTATATCTGTCCAGGTCCTTATGGCTTTCAAAGTCTCCATTGAGAAATCGGGTGTTATTCTGATGGGTTTGCCTTTATAAGTCACTTGGCCTTTTTCCTTTGCTGCCCTTAATATTCTTTCTTTATTCTGTACATTTAGTTGTTTAATTATTATGTGGTGAGAGGACTTTTTTTTAGGGTCTAGTCTGTTTGGTGTTCTATAGGCTTCTTGTATCTTTATAGGCATTTCATTCTTTAAGTTGGGAAAGTTTTCTTCTATGATCTTGTTAAATATATTTTCTGTGCCTTTGAGTTGGTATTCTTCTTCTTCCTCTATCCCTGTTATTCGTAGGTTTGGTCTTTTCATGGTGTCCCAAATTTCTTGGCCATTTTGGGTCATGACTTTGTTGGTTTTAGTGTTTTCTTTGACTGATGAATCTATTTCTTCTACCGCATCTTCAACACCAGAGATCCTCTCTTCCATCTCTTGCATTCTGTTGGTTATACTTGCCTCTGAAGTTCCTGTTTACTTACTCAGATTTTCTATTTCCAACATTCCTTCTGCTAGTGTCTTCTTCATTTTTTTCTATTTCCCTCTTCAGGTCTTGGATTGTCTCCCTTGCTTTTTCATGATTTTCATTCAAGGATTTATTGTTTTCTTCTGCTTTAATTGTCCTTTCCTCTAGTTTTTTTTTTTTTATAGCATTCTTCCCATTTTTTGTTTGTCTGTTCCTCTACTTTATTTTTGATTTCTTCTATATAAGGCTCTCGCCTCTTCATGATGTTACTTATAAGGTTGTTTTCTTCTTCTTCTTCTTCTTCTTCTTCTTCTTCTTCTTCTTCTTCTTCTTCTTCTTCTTCTTCCATTCCATGATGTTCAGGTCTAGCTGTTGGAGAAGGGCTAGGTTCTGGTGATGCTGTATTGCTCTTTATTTTGTTTTATGTACTTCTGCCTTGATGTCTGCCCATCTCCTCTTGTGTTTGTTCTTGGTCTTATCAGTGTACTTGGTCCAGAGAGAGTTGACAGACTTAGGGAGCCTCTCTCTGGTCCAGATGGAAGCTCTGGGCCAGATGGGAGCGCTGGTCCAGATGAGAGTCCTGGCTGGATAGTAGTTGGGGGGCTGGACTCTGAGTCTCGGGACGTCCCTGTGGTCTCCTTATTTTGTCCAGATGGGAGCTCCTCTTGTCCAGATGGGAGTTCCTCTGGTTTCTGGTCCAGATGGGAATTTCAGGGCAGGATGGAAGCTGGGGGCTGGTCTCTGAGTCTCAGGAAGTGGCTGGGGTCTCCAGCAGATGGGTGTGGGGGCAGGGTGTGGAGACTGCAGTGTCTGCCTGAAGTCTTGGAAAAGGGGAGCCTTTCTGCAGGGCCCCCCCAATTGGCAGGCAACTGGGGCCAAGTTGGTCAGATCCTTCCGGAGTGGCCTGTGTCCTGCAGTGGGACCCAGGCGCAGTTGCCTCACTGACTATAACCCAGGCACTCACCTCTGGTCCAGATGGGATTTCCGGGGCGGACGGAAGCTCTGTTTTTTCTTTTTTTAAGAAGTTTTCTTCTATGATCTTGTTGATGATCTGGTCTATGCCATTGACTTGGGATCCTTGCCCCCTATCTATGCCTAAAATTAGATTTTGTCTTTTCATTATATCCCACATTTCTGATATATTATTTTCCTTTGTTTTAAATTATTTTTTGAAAATAGGTATTTCTTTCTTATTTGGTCTAGATCCTCCACTTTATCTTCAAGTCCCAACATTGTCTTCTGCTGGATTCATTCTACTTCTAAGACTTTTTTCCCTTTGGATTTTCTGGATGGATTATTGGGTTTTTTAATTTCAGCTCCAGTTCATCTTGTGTTCTCTTCACTGTTTTGATCTCTTAACTGAATTCCATTTTCAAATCCTAGATTGTCTTTGTCATTTCCATAATTTTTATATTTATGTTTTCTTAAGCATTACTGAAATGTTCATTTTCAAGTTCTTTCTTTCTCCTTAATTTCACTGAGCTGTTTCTTTGTGTCTTAAACTCCTTGAATTCTTTGGTAAAGTGTATGAGTGTTCTTTTAAATTTTGTGTCTTGGGGTTCTTCTTGACAATTCTCATTGTCAAACACTTCAAAATAACTGGTAGTTTTTTTGAGGGGAGACACTGGCTGGATCATTTATATTGTTTGTATTTTTTTTTGTGATGAGATCTTGGCACTTGAACTTATTTTGTTAGTTCTGGGTCTGATATAGACAGAGCAGGTTGGGACAGAAGAGAGGATGTGTGAGCAGGTCTGGGCTAGAGTTTGGAAATGGCTTAGATGGGATGAAATCAGATGGACAGAAGTTCTAGGCTGGGATGCAGAATGTATGCTTTGGTCCAAGTCCAGAGTGTGGGTGTAGATCTTGCTGGGTAGTTGAGAGGGGCCTGCGGGTTGGTGACAGGCAGAATGGGCCCTGGCAAAAGCATAGAGGTTGTTTTTCCCCAAGCCATGGGAGGCCAGGCCAGGCCTGGACACTGGATGTGGGACCTGAGCTAGATCTCGTGGATTTGGAGGGTGTGGTGAAGGGAGGGTTGAGCAGACTCCTTAGACCAGACCCTGAAGAATGATGAGCAGAATCTAGCTGTGGAGAACTTGGATGTGGTTCAGGTACATGCTCAAATTTTAAATGACACTAATTGTGGGTTGGGGATTTACCATGGTGGTAGAGTGCTTGCCTAGCAAGTACAAGGCCCTGGGTTCCATCCTCAGCTAAAAAAAAATTGGCACTAATTGTAAATAGATCGCCCCATTACTTTCAATAAATTCCTTGAGTATGAATAGCCCTAAAAATAATAAAATCAGATGGTAGCTCTTTTTTTTTTGAAGGAATAGTTTCTTAGGTCAGTGTGTGGTTTTTATTCTGTCCTTAGCAGGGCTCTCTGATGCTGTCATAGTCCCTAATTTTCTCTTGAACATCAGCAATTTCAGCCTTGATTATATCTTTGTTAAAACTATAAACTCAACCAAATCCCCTTGGCCATGACCTGCACTTTTCTTCAGAGTGAAACATCTACATGGTCCACTGACAACAAAATCAGATCCTTTAGGGATAGAGCATATTTATTTAATAGCTTGATGCTTCTCTCAGACAGAATCTGAATCAGGGCTTTGGAACTGAGGGTGTAATTATGGTGAGTTTCTTCATGAGTAACTGCTTGGTTAAATGTACTGAGGGCAGGAGGAGGTGACAGCCAATTGTTGGAACTCTTATCACTTTGCACAGAAGTCATGTAGAGACAAGAATTATTAGTGACCTAGTATTTTTAGTGTTCTATACCCAAGTATTGAACTCAATGCTTCATGAATATGTTGTTTGTCAATACATTTGGGAACTTTCCAGACATTGTTCATCAAGAAATGTTTCTGCTCACTTGTCATTCCTTCTTTTTTTCTACTGATAACCAATCATGACAAAACAATTTTAAAACAATTTTCATATACATATTCTTTTTCCATGATAGTAAGATGGATATGCTTGTTTATTTTTACATAAAGAATTTAATCTTGACTAAATATTTGATGGTACAAGATGGAGACTATCTTCAACATTTTCCAGACTTGATCAATATTTTGATTTTATAATTCTCATCACTGAGAACATAAATATGTAGAACAAAAATGTCAGAAGTATCTTTAGGGCCATTTCATCCTTTACCTTCTTGGTCATCCCATTAGGTTCATGCTTCTATATTTAATTGCATACCACAACAGAAAGGAAGGAGCCAGCACCTTTCACCCACACTGCCATAGATCTTAGTCTCAATAACAGGAATCTGGTGGTGAGTTCAAAAATAGAGATGTCCTATTACTGTTGAGAGTAAAGCCCTCCATGTGGGTGCTGAGGGGAGGGAGAGATGAAGTTTATAAAAATTTTAAATATGCAAAATCACAGGGAGATTTCACTTTTTTTGCTATATTGGCTCCAGAGTTATTTTTCATAAAAAATAAAATGTCACACAGAAAGTAAGAGACTTCTTTGCATTTATAGAGGATACATTTAAAATATGTGTGAAAGCATGTGGGAAAGGGTATTATAAGCTTCCTTTAGAACTAGTGAGAATCAGTTCAATTAAAATATTAAATCATCAACAACATAAACAGAACCACTGCTCTAGCTAACTTGCCAAATCCAGAGTCTTTATTTTCTTTATCTATATGAATACATTTAGGTTTATGTGTCAGGTTCTTCCTCCCTTGGCCATCCACACTTTCATTCTGTTTGCTAAGGGACCTCTATAGCACTCACCTAGGCATTGAGGAACCTTGAGGAAGGATGCTTTTTTTGTGTTTGGTTCTCTGTATTTGAAGAAAGTCTGGCAGTTGAAATGGACTTCCCAATTTTAATTGGATATGGAAAGCTAGGGTAGCTAAGGTCAATCATGCAATGGTATTTAAATAAGCTAGCATGGTTATCTGTTATTTTCCTTCAATTACCAAAAACAATAACTTGGATAATCAAGTTACAAAGGGAAAAGACTTATTTTTAGTGGATCCTGAGATTTCTATCCATGATCTGGTGACCCCATTGCTTCTACTTCTGTGGTAAGACAGTATATATTGGCAGGAGAAAAATTGATTTTATTCTATATGTCTCAAACTCAAAGTCATCTTGTTATGTTCTCTGCTCATGAGTGTGTGAGCAGAACAAACATTGGAAGACTCTCCATGCTTGTCTTCAGGACTAGTAAACTGGCCGAATTGAAAGTGTTAAGTTCAAGTCTCTGGAGATTCCTTGTTCCCCCACACAGTAAACCGCCAGCAGTACTGTCATGTTGGAGGGAATTTCAGACACAGGGAATGCACTGAGACAATTGGAGAATGATTCTTGAACCTTGTTGAGAATGTAGATGAGTCTAGGAGGGAAATAGTGGATCATCATAACATTACTAAAATGTGCTCCAGTGGTCTTTGTTCCATTATGGGTGTTTAGCTTCTGTCAATAAGCATTTGATTCTTGGTACTAGATATAATGCTATTGATTCTAGATCACAAACAGTGAACAATAAAAATCCTCTCTCTTTTTTTCTTTTGGAAGAGAAAGTATACCCCTACTAACATGTTTCATACCATTATTGTTATGACTCTGTGCTATAGCTTAGCTTTTGGAGACATTGATAATCTTATTCTTCCAATAACATTCCACAAAAGCTAACTGCATCAGCATCATCATTTTTATAGTACTTGTTAACCAGGAAGTGGTCACTAATCTAGCTGTTTTAAACATTCTTATAACAAGACTAAAACAATTCCCACTAGCCTAACCAAGCTTCTGTCTATCTATCTATCTATCTATCTATCTATCTATCTATCTATTATCATTCTATTATTAATCAATCAATAATCCATCTGTATGTATGGCTATCTGTCTATTATATATCATCTTTCTATGAATCTATGTGTCTAGTTATCTTTCATCTATCTGTTGCTGATTATCTACATTGCATTTACTCTACTACCCTAACACATTTTTGATGTTCTAACACATTTCCAACTTTGAATCATTATAGCCAGAGCTAGAAATATACTGCATAGTATCCAGGCTTCACTCCAAACATCCTTGACACTTCATTTTTATGAGTTATCAGATTCAGTGGTGCTGAAAATATCCTTCTAAGAGTAGTACAGTGAGCAAAGCCTGTTGCCAGTCCTAACACACAGATTGCAGTGAAGGTCACTAGGATTTTAATGTATGTCATTTTCATTACCTGTTCTCCATCTGAAAAGATGCCCTTGCTTACTGCTTACTGAGTTCATTTGAGGTAAGACTTTACATTTGATACATCAATCGGTACCATGGATATTTCAGTATATATCCACCTATAAAGCAGCATGTATGTATGTGTGTATTTATTTAATATTTAATTGCTCTAGAAAAACTCCACATAAAGAGCTCTCTTTGGGTTACAGTGCAACAATGCTGAATTTTAGATGCCTGATCCTGGAATCTGTGCCCTTGAGACTTTTCCTACTTCTGTTCAGTATGAAGTAAAATGTGGTTGAGATAAAGTTAGGTGCACGCTATCTGCTTTTGTCTTGTGAGTTCATGACATATCTTGCTTTCTGAAATCTTTGGTAATACTGTATTGTTCTTAAAGTTTTTATGGCATATGTTTCTCTTTGTCATATTATACAAGCCCAAATGTTTTCTTCTAAAAATTTTAATGTTTCCTTTTTGTATTTAAGTTTTTATATGGAATTAAGTTTTGCACATTGTATCTACTTATATGTTGTATAATATTTCATTTGTGTTCTGACAAATAAAGCTTATCTGGAGATCAGAGGGCAGAGCTAGTCACTAGTTAACTATAGAGGCCAGGCAGTGGTGGCTCACACCTCTCAGCACTTGGGAGGAGGAAGTAAGAAGATCAGGGCCATCCAGGACTGCACAAGATTGAACCAGTCTAAAAGAAAAACAGAGCTGGGCAGTGCTAGTGCACTCCTTTAATTCTAGCATTACGGAGGCGGAGACAGGATTATAAGGCAGGATCATGCCCCCCCTCCCATTCAGCCTAAGAATTTGTAGAGACAAGATCTCGCTGTCCCCTCGCCCCCAATTTTGAGAGAGGATTTGTAGAGGTAAGATGTCTCTAGTGGCTCCTGCCCTGCTTCTCTGATCTTTCAGTTTTCACCCTCGATATCTGACTCCGGTTTTTTATTGTTAAGACTAATTAGCATCATGCTTCACTTATATTTGTCTATGTATTGAGAATTTCCTTAGAATCAGTGCAAACAGTCCATTTTTGTCTTTTAAAATTTATTTTGTTGTTTGGCAATTTCATCCATGTATATAGTGTTCTGATTTCTCTCTTCCCCACACCCACGTCCTGCTGTTGCCATCAATGCCACCTCATCCCTACCAGAATCAGGAATTTGGTTTTGTTTTGTGACTCATTTAGTTTAACCAGGGCCATTTGTGTGATCACTGGGTTGTGATTATCTACTGGAGCATTAATGAGTACCTGTTGAGGGCAATGATTCCCCATCATCACCTGGAATCTACCAGTTCAAATAGTTCAGTAGTGAGGGTAGGGCCTCCTAAGCCCTTCCAGCATCCATGCTTGACTGTTGATGGGCTTGTTGTTATGCAGACTAAGTGCAAGTATCTATAGCTGCATGGGGCTCAGATTGGGATGGCCTTGTCTTGCCCAGAAGATGACTTTCCTCCCTTCTCCCTATCTTGGCTCTTACATTCTTTTTTGTCCCCTCTTCTGCGATGTTCTTTGAGGTTTAGAAGGTTTCATATATATGTTTTATTTGGGGCCAACTCCTCCCCCATCACTTTTTCTCAGTACCTTGTGCAGCCATGAGTCCCTGTTCACCACTGTTCACTAGAAAGAAAGGCTTCTCTGATTAAGGCTGAGACTAGCATTTGTCTGTGGGTATAAATATCCACAGTTAAAAGGCAGCTTAATGCTCTGCCAATTTAGCTAAACAGTGGTGTGCAGTCCCCATTTTGAGCCTCTTATCTCCCCAACGTGAGTTTTGGAGCAGGTTTACAGTACCAGATATGGCTTCCCTCATGTGGGAGGGAAATTTCCAGTCAGAGAGCAGTAGGTTACCTCCATAACACTAATGCCTATTTTGCACAAACACCCTATTCCTTAAAGTAGATTTTAGAGCAGTTTTATGTCTGTTGCAAATTTAAAAAGAAGTCACAATGATTTTCCATGTGATAATTTTCCCAATACATGCACAGCCTGTACCTTTCTCAACATTCCCACACAGTAAAGTACATTTGTTATAACTAGTGAGCCCTAATCCACACACCATTATCAATGGAAGTTCACAGTCTCCATGGGTGAGTTTCGTGTGTCTATGAATCTGTGTGACTAGTGGGCAGATCCTGTTTCTCTGTGTGCTCACCTGCATTGGTGATGTTAGTATTCTGGACTTGGGTGATTTTCATAGCTATGTGGTGGCATCTCATAATAGTTTGTGTTCCTCAGACTGTATATAATATTGAGCATTTTCATATATATTTTTGTCATGTATATGTTCCTCAGAAGGGAATCTATTCACTTTTTTTGCTTATTTTAAATTATTCTTTCATTATTGTTTAGTCTTAGAAAAGTTTTAGGAGGAGGGCATATTTTGGATAGCAGATCATTCGAGACGTGGCTTATATAAATATTTTCTCCTGGAAAATGGTTCACGTTCTAATTCTCCTGGTAGTGCCTTTCCAAGAGCAGGAATAGCCTGTTTTAACAACTGGAGTTATAGTTTTAGGTTGCAGTGAAATAGAGCAACTTTTCTGTTATTTCGCCTTCCAAAGACTAGTACACAGTGTAAGAGCAGTGCCAGGAGGTCTCCTGTGGAGAACTGAGGGAAGGGAGAAAGGTTAGCAAGGTGAACTTCTGCTTATCTCATGCAGTGACACGTATTTAGTGCTTGGTGAAGCACTGGTGTTAAGGATTGAGAGCAGAAGGGCAGAGTCTATAAGGTCTATAAGAGCGGGCATCTGTAGGTTGGAGCCCTGTGCTTACTAAACAGCCTGGCAAGTTGTTATCCCTTTGGAGTCACAGCTTCTTTATCTCTAATGAAAGTTCACTTTTATCTGCTTTTCAGGCTGCTGTGAGGAATACATGACGTGGAGTGTGTTGCTAGTAATTCAGTACCAATTTAAATACGTACAGTGCATCTCAGTGACCCTGTGGTGTGCTATGCTTATATATCTTCATAAAAGAAAAATTCTATCATACACCAAGTGTATTAGATACAGACCAAAAGGCCCAACTGCAAACAACTAGTGAGGGTGCAGATCTTAGTTTTAATAAAGCAAGATTCCATATGACTAGAAGGTGAAAACCAAACAGTTCCAAAGGTCATGATAAATGAATTAGGAAAGCAATCAAAACGGCTTAGCGAAGCAACGCTGTCATTGTTCATCTTAATGAATTTCCTAAAGAGTAAATAAAAGGAGAAAGATGAAAGTAATTATTGGCTGTGTACCTAGCTATTGAAGCTGCTGGTGTCTCTAAGGAACCCGGTTCATAAAGCTGAACTGTAGCTGAATAACATATATATCACACAGCTTGCTGAGAGCTGGCATGCTATATATCATGTTTACATTGGTGGTGTATAAATACGGAGTTTAATGAACATGCTATGTAGAACATGCTATCCTCTGTCACACTCTGCTGAATTTATACACTCAATTTCCTAGGAGTTAGAAGTGCAGAGAACATAGGGCTCTAAGTATCAGAGGCTTGAGAAGGCGTCCATTTCTGTCATTACTTGTTCAATAGAGAGGATATTAATTTTCTTGCTTGCCACTGGACTGAAAAAGAAGTGGAGGAGACACATGAAGGAAAAAATATTTTTTTTAAAGGCTTACAAAACAGGAGGAAGAATGATTTGCAATATTGCAATGGTTAGAAACATAATGAATGGTATGTCCATGATTATTATATTAGAGGGTAGGTTTGCTGGTGTAGATTTTATTAGAGCCAGTTGAACGGAGATTATTTTATTTTATTATTTTTGCAGTGCTGTGAATGGAGCCTAGGACCTCACAAACCTTAGGCAAATGATCTCTCACTGAATTACATCTCCAGCCTCACTAGAGAATTCTTAGACCTGGGAATTTCTGTTCACTTGAATGATGAGAAAAAGATTATGTGGATTATCTTTGTCATTTCAATTGACATGGCAATTAAGACATCTTGCTCACTGAGTTGTACCTCTGATTATATGATAATCATGCTGCTTTAATCATGGAGGCTGGAGATCAGAGCAGCCAGAGGGTCTGCAAACTGAAGGGTAGGTTAGAATAAAATTCTGCATGCAAGATACCATGTAACAGTGGAAAGATCCATGTAACTGGAAGAAAAGTTATGTAAAGGACAGTTTGCTAGGACCTCAGCCAAACACTGTTCAAGGATTGTTCTAGTTTTATAGTGAGTATGTACCCTGATATGGGCATAGATACTATAGATGTTAAAAATAACTGGATTAAACAATTTTGTTTTTTCAAGACAGAGTTTCATATAGTGCAGCCTGTCTTTGAACTTACTTTACAGCCGAGATAACCTTAAATTTTCAGACTCAATTCTCCTTCACTTTTATCTCTTGAGTGTTTGGATTAGCCTGGTGTGAATTGCCACACACAGTATTATCTAGGGCTCAGGATCAAATCCAGGGCTTTGTAAATGCATTTTACTGAGCTACATCCCCAGCCCTGTGTTGGAGATGCTGGAGGGCTGTCACTGAAAGACTGTTGGGGATCCCAAACTATGGACATTTGACTAATTTTTAAATTGCTTCCTAAAGAAAGTAGGATGTTAAATATCTTCACACACCTGGTTAGTACTGACTGACATGAACACTGAATGTAGTGTGTGTGTGTGTGTGTGTGTGTGTGTGTGTGTGTGTGTGTGTGTGGTGATGTGCAGGAACACATGCTCACACATGTGCACACAGAGTCCAGAAAAAGATATCAACTGTCTTCCTCTTTTCTGCTTTATTTGAGTTAGGGTCTGCCAGTGAACCTAAGCTTGAGGTTTTAGCTAGGCTGGTTGGCCAGTGAGCTTCAGGATCTTCCTGTTTCTGTCCTCTGGTGCATTTATGCCTGGCTTTTCCACATGAGTGACAGCTGTTTCAAGTTGGGTTTTCATACTTGCACACAGTGAGTGGGCTTATCCACTGATCTATCTCCACAATCCTCAAGCATAACCTTTTTTATACATCAAGTTGATTTTTTTGTTCAGTTTGATGCTGAGCTGGGCCAAGAAGGCTGAGATTGACATACTTTCGGTGTAAGTGTGGTAGAAATGACAGATGTGTGGCTCCAGGCCTTTAAGTTTTTAGATACAACTGAAACTTACAGAACCCTTTGCTGTCTGCCATTTAGGTTATGTTCAGACAGAAAAATCTGCCTGAAGAATAGCCAATGCCATACTTAAGACATTTGGGCTCCAGAATTAAATCAACCTGCAATCAAATAGGAATGTTATGTCTAAATCAATCCTAAAATGACCTTCCCCTACATAAAAAGAATAATTTTGAAAAAGGTCAATTTAGTTGTATGACGTGATGAAGATCTGAAACATTAGTCTTTTAAAGTCAATGATGGAAAGAATAGTTTTGCAGGAACAGTCGTTAGAGAAATCTGCCCCTTCCTGTTGCTTCCTCAAGAGTTAGAACCATTAAACCATGGTGACACATGACCCAAGATTCCTCAAGATTGCTCCGTGTTTCAAAACAATCTCCAGATTATGTTTGCTTTGGCACCCAAGGCCAAGGTGAAACTATGTCTAGTTTATTAGTCACTGAAAACCATGTTTAGTGCCCGATCTATAGGAAGCATAATTTAAGATAAAATTGTTGAGTTTATGCTTCTCTATTTTCTTCTATATTCTACCTTAGTGGTAGGGACTTTGTGATGATGGGCAGAAGGAAAGAGAGAATGCCACAGCCCACATGGCACCCAGTAAATTTATTCTTGTTAATAAAATTCTTGTTAAATATAGCTGAGTATGGATGAACTCACCTGTGAGCCCATTTCTCAGTAGGTAGAGAGAGGCACAGAGATCACAGATTCAAGTTCAGCCTGGGCTATATAGTGAGACTGTCTCAAAAAACAAAAATGTTAAATCCAGATATTCAAAATAATCAGAATTGGGTGATGGAAAGCATCCAGATGTAGAGTTTTACAACATTATATCTCAAATCAGTATCATTAATTCATATTTTACAAATCAACATTGCTGGGAAATGAAAGGAAAACATGAAATTTTGACCATTAGCAATGAACTACATACATTTTCACGTACCTAGACTGGTTATTGCATTCTCTTGGTGAGGGCTAAGATGGGCTTAGTGGGAAATGGAAATATCTAGGTTTGACTCCAGATGGCTCTCTCTATTAATTGTACAAACTTTATGAGTTATTTAACTTTTGGAGGTGTCAACTTTCTTGTTTGGAAAATGGGATCGAGCAGGTAAGAACGAGAGGACATTTGGAAGCAGCGAAACTAGTGCCAGTCCATGGCAGATGCTCCCTGCATTCTTTCTTTTTTCTGTCTTGTAGACTGGGCGGGGCTCCTGGAGAGCAGGGATGGCGCAGATTGGGTAGTGCTGCACCAGGTGACCTGATTTTCAATCTCAGTGTTATTTCTGACAATGGGTCCCACTTGTCTTGTTGCCACCACACCGTTTTGTGTTCAGCTCCTATTTTATTGTGTTTTTACCATGTTTGGGACTCTGTCATGTTCTCTGTGGGCAAATCCTAGGGATATAAGCATGCCACAGGTGAGGAGTATGTTCACCTGCTTTCTGTCTTGTTCTCTCTGCCTCCCTCAGTGTACCACCACTTTTCGTCTCAATTCCCTGTCCATATTCATTCTGCTCACCCATGCCCATGCATTTTTGTCATCAGATCTCTCTCTAGTCTCTCAAGAGCTGTTGTGAACTGAACGGCATATGAAGTCACAAGTCACTTAGAACAGTTTCTTAGCATTAAGCATTTATGAGTTTCACTTATCGTTTTATCTGTCCATTCCCCCCTGCCCCCTTGGTTCGAGTTTATCTCATTAGGTCTGTTACCTTGTGTTCATTTTTTTTGAACAAGATGTTCCACGACTGTCCATGAAGAAGATCAAAAGCAGCAGAGCAGGGATATGAAACTTGGTATTTAGAATATAATGTCAGCATTGAAAGTGACCTTTGCTAGACAAGAAACAGTGAAACTGCATACAACAGGCACGTAGCACACACCAAATTGCTGATAAAGTAATACTTGTTTATATTTGGTTATATTTATCTGGCTATGTTTTTCATACTTTCCATAAAAATGTTGACACCAGCTTGTGTGCATACATATAAGATATCAGAAACTAAAAGAAATTCTGTTGAGAGAGAGAGAGAGAGAGAGAGAGAGAGAGAGAGAGAGAGAGAGAAAGCTCATTTGTGCGCAATCCCATTTTCTTCTTTGTTCTCCAAACAACTCAGTTTACTTCTAACAAAAACATCAGAGAAAATTTCTTACCAAGGAAGAGTGACCTTTAAAAGGAAATACCTGACAGCCAGATAAACTGCACACCATTTACAGAGGGATTCAGTGGAATTTACTCCATCTATTTCCCTGGCCTCCAGAGGAATGATTCATTCTGGAAGGGCACAGCTGATTGAAGGAAGATGCTTAGATCAAGAGGCTTTGAACTGTGTTTATGGGGAAGTGTCTAGATCTCTGGATTCTCATCTCTAACTGGAGACAGCTGGGTTATCATTCTCAAGGAAATTTTCAGGTCCAGCAGGGTGATCTTCCCTATGCGAAGCTGTATGACATCTGTAAATCATGATCCACTCCAAGACGGCAGGTAGCTGGGTAGATGCATCCAGGAACTTGGGCCCACTGCTTCTTGGATCATCAGTGCATACCAATACCTGGCTAGACTTTTCTACCGGGCCTATTAGATCTCCATGAAGACTGCATAGACATTTCATCTGTCAGAGATCTGATGAGAGACAAGTAAGGTCACGGGTTAGAGGCACTTAGAGATCTGCCAAGATATGTAAGAATGTAAAGTTCCAAAGTAAAAGAACTAAGAGTAGATGGAGGATATTTTGATGATGGAAATTTTAGAGCTGGAAATAATTGTGCTGTTTGCCAAGCAACCAACCCATCTGCAGTGCAGGGATCTGGCTGCAGAGGTAAATTGGCTGCACAGAAAGGTAGCTGTGGCCAGTAGCACCAGGCCACAGATAGTAGAAGGTTGGGGTTCTGAATTCATGAGCTTTTGGTTAGCTAATATTAAAAGATAGAAATGAAAATAAAGGAACATGAAAGGAAGAAGGTGACTTACCTGTGTCAATCACCTGAGCATAGGTCGATGATATTTGCCCTTTGAGATTTCAACTAAATAACGGTCATTGTATACCAGGAACCCACAGTGCAAACCAGTCTGTCTTTAAGAAGCAACCAGAAAGTTCAAATGTGGCAATGTTATTTTGTCTTATCTTTAAATATTTATTATGTTATTTATTTGTGTATGTGTATGTGCACGCATGTGCATATACATGTATGTCCAGAGAGGCCAGAAGAGGGCATCTGATCCTTGGAGCTGGAGTTATAGGCAGTTGTGAGCCACCATACATGGATGCTGGGAACTGAACACTAACCCTTAGAAAGAGCAGCAAGTGCCCTTAACTGCTAATCAATCTCTCACTCTCTGACTGCTCTTTCAGATCAGGGAGCCTATGTGCAGAGACTACTCACTAAGCTAGCTTGCATTTCTTGCAGAACATGGTTTTGTAGTAATAATGCAGGTTGTCATTTTGCCTCATTCTTAGTGACTCTTATCTGCTGCTCATACACCAGTGGATCAATGTGTATTTTCAGCACAATCATTGACAAGCTTAAGTATATTTATTCCTCATAGAAGCAACTTATAAGTAAAATGCTTGAGACTGTCTTGGTTTATAGGACCCGGAGGAAACTTCATAAGCTTAGTAAAATGCATACAGCCTATTGATGTTGCAGGCAGATATGTCTTGAGCATGACCTGAATTTTCAAATGTGAATGTGGATAATTGACATTGTGTTTATTATACCCAAGGAATCTTTGCAGTAGGGAGGTTATGAGTGGGACCTGGTAATACAACAATTAGCAGGTGAATCCTCATAGAGACTAGAGGAAAGGAGATTGTAAAAAGGATATATATCTTTTATAGTTTATACTCATACCTATTTTTAAATGCTTACAAGGTGCTAAACAAAATGCCCAGAGGAAAAAGGAGGAAAATCCTGAAATCCCATTGCTGATTTAGTGTACTGCACCTGCAGGCTGTTTTCACCATATTTAGGTAACATATAAACAAAAATGAAATCTTACTGTTTTGAAACCAGTTTTTTTTCACCTGTCTTAATACTGTGAATATATGTTCACAGAACCAAAGACAACATATTGATCAATACAGAAAAGCTATTTCTTGGAATCATTGGTACCAAACACCAGGTTAAAAAAAAAAACTCAATGCAAAAAAGCTTAGACCCTTTAATTTCTGTCAGGTTCCTCAGGAATAGAAGGAATTTTATGGTGGTGGTTTATTATAATGTGGTACTATAAGACAATTTTTAAAAAAGATTTATTTATTGTGTATACAGCATGTATGTCTGCAGGCCAGAAGAGGGCGCCAGATCTCATTACAGATGGTTGTGAGCCACTATGTGTTTGCTGGGAATTGAACTCAGAACCTCTGGAAGAGTAGTCAGTGCTCTTAACCTCTGAGCTATCCCTCCAGCCCAAGACCAATTTTTGTGGATAATGATTTGGATAATTTTTTCGAACTTGTGATTCTAAGCTCATAGCATTGCTTCTCAGAAATACTTGCATTTATAATCTAGAAACAAGAAACCTCTCACCAAGAAGTTTTCCCCTTATTGACATGTTTCATACAATGATCAAAAAGGATATTAATTCACCAAGAAATAGTATCATAACACCATGTACGATATTTCTCTCTAGCTTCTGCAAGTACACCTTCACACACATGAATGTGCATATGCACAAAGACACCAAGTAACTATCTAAAAGAAAGAAGAGAGACAATATAATTCTAATACACAACACAGAACTAATTATGTTTTATTTGAGCTGTGAAAAAATTTCTAGAATTCTTGGTAGAAAATGACAATAAATAATGACATAAGATTAAGTACTTTAAATCTTATGTGGTTTTAGGAATGTGACCTCACTGTTTCTGTAGATTTAAAAACTCTTGTTAGACTATTATAGCTGTTGTAGTTCAATTGTAGTATTTTAACTGGGGTTATAGAATCAGCTTATCTAGTACTTCTAGTACTTTAAGTGTTGTAACCAAATTGAGAAATAGAGCAAAGATAAATAAAAGAAGAAAACTTCATCACAAACAGAAGCTAAGTTGGAGAGGAGAAACATGTAGGCTTGGGAATCTTATTCCAAAAGAAAATAGGCCGAGGTAAGCCATGCATGGCTATTAATTATTCCAACACCAATTAATCAGTTAAGTCCTACCACATCTTAGGGGTGAAGTCAGTGAAGAGAATCAGAAGGTATCTGAGAATGTATCTTGGGAAAACCTTTCTTCATGAGAACCAGGCATGAAGGAGAGAGCAATATTCTCTAGTAGAGGGGTGCTCAGTCAGATTTGATGTGGATGAATTGATATACACAAGCATGAATGAATAAAGAGATCATCTCTTTCTGGATGCAAATGTGTCTAGAAAATAGTCATCTAACTACCCTTAAGGTGGCTAGTGGTTCCTGAGGGTCACCATGGACATGGACTGTAGTCTGTAAATTCACTTATTCTGGGTGAGATTGGTTGACCAACTGATGGTTCCTGTGGTGTTTGTACTAACTCCCACCTATTAATAACTGCCCTGGGGCCTAGAACATGGGTCTGAATCTCAGTATCCAGGCTGTAGAATTTGGTCTTGTCATGTGGATCAGCTGCCATCTTGGGACTGCTGTTATGTTCAACTTACAGGTTCTCAGGTCCTACAGATTTTCTTTAGGTTCCATTTTTTTTTTAGCTCTAAGAAACTCATTTTTTTTTCTTCTGAGAAACTGATATTTTTTATTTGCTTTTACTCTGTAAGAATGGACCTTTTTTTTTTTTTGAGTGTGTATGTGATATTTGTGATATGTGATGCTGAACTTGAATGTTGCATTCTGTTTTTCTCTTCATCTTCCCATTGTAGATGAGGGACACTAAGCTTCTCTTGTCTTTGTTTAATTAACTCAGCTCTCCTAACTTTGGTTCTCACCTCAGATATTTTGGGTTTGAAAGAACTGTGATAGTTGTTTTAAAATTAGGTTGCAAGCTTTTAGGAAAATTAAGTACCACATTGTATATCTTTTTAAACAAAAGAAATGAATTATACTTACTATTATATATCAAATGTCTGCATAAGCAATTGGTCTGCTCTTTGCTGTAGAAGACTATTTGTCCCTTTCCCAGCATTCCTTTGTTGCCTGTAGTTCTTTGTGTAGGGTTGAAGCCTTGTGAGCTTCTCCCCGTCCATATGACCAGGTCTATTGATGTTGTCCTTGTTCAGTTCATGTTTTATACAGTCATGTTGGTGAGACTTTATGGTTGTAGCTTCTGACGTTCCTAGGAGACACAATCTCACAGCAAACTCTCTGTTCCTCAAGCTCTTACAATTTTTCCATCCCCTTTTCCTCAATGTTCCCTGAGCCTTTAGTGCAGGAGTTGAATTGTGGATGTATCAGTTGGAGTTGGGTCCCTTCACTTTTGCATTTTTATCAGGTGGTTTTCTGTAGTGGTTTCTTTCTGTTACAGAGAGAAATTTCCTTGATGTGGGGTGAGAACGATATTTATCTGCAACTATAAGGATGAAATAGTCATCTCTTGACATACATACAAGTAACATTATATAGACTGTGCAGGTTATATAATGTATTTGAGAATATATATATGTATATGTATGTTTGTATACATATTACATATGCATATATGTAACAATAATTAAAGAAAAAGAGGCCATGAAGAAATGAGTAAGACTAAAAAACATGTAATGTCTGTGACATTCAGCTGTCACCTGATAATAAAAACCTTCTGAAAAGTCTTCAACTGACACAGGACAGGGCTGAAACATTTTTGAATGAATGGCATTTTGAACCCATCAAGCAGAGCTGAAGGTAAGAGATCTATAGTTACTTGTCAATCAACATGTTGAGAGGCACTCTTATTAATTTGCAGAGGTTACTCTTGTCATGTCACACAGGTGTTAATGCCAAGGAGGTGTCAAGAAGACATGAGAGAAAAGAGGAGATGGTACTGGGGAATTAGTGAAGATAGTTTTCATTGTTTGAGAATCTTTAGTCTTCTATTTATAATTAAATATCATTGAATTTAATCCTCATAACGAAGGAGACAGTACTTATCTTTTAATTTAATCATGAAGAAATTGTAGATTAGAGAGGACTATTAATTTTCTCTAGGTCGTTCTCATATGGTTCTGAGAATTGAGATTCCCAGCTTCATTTGTTTGGCTGTTTGGAAGTGAAACTTTTTTTATTGTCAATTGACTAAGTATGAAGGCAAACTGGTGTTTTGTTCTGGCCTATCTGTACTCCCCACTGCCCTAGTTAATTCAGAGGCAAGTCTCTAGCTTCTTTCCTTTCCTTCTCTAGATGTGTCACTATTGAAGCCTTTGGGATACCTTCCCATGCTGGACATCATTATGGTTCACAGACTTCACAACTTGACAGGATTCTTCATCACTCTTCTACTTTGGCAGCTTTAGGTACTCAGGGAGGAGGTTTCCAGATAAGTTCCAGGTCAATTCCTCCAAGTCATGTGTTCAAAGTGTGTGGTGTCTTCAGGAGGATGGTCTTAGATTCAAGATGCAGGAGGAAACCAAGGGCTATGGCAACAGGTTATGTAGTTTTGGGAGTCTTTCTTTTCTTTTGTGAGCTAGCTACTCCCAGGAGGCAGACATCTGGGCTGTCCCTTAAGCATCCAGGACATAGCTTGGTAAACTTGCCAAATTCTGGGTCAACTTCAAGAATCCTTAAGTATCCAGACCCCACATATCATTCAAATATTAATGAGATCAGTTTCAAGTAATTGGTTATTCACTTATCTGTTTTTAAAATCAGATTGGTTGAGACGTAAGGTCGGGGAGGAAGGATTTATTTTTTACTCTAACTTGTATTCCTTTTCCTGTTTACATGCTAAAATAAAATTAAACAAACAATGAACTGAAGACAAATAGGATACAGTAAATAGTAGATACGAAGTTGAGAAGAGAAAGAAAAACAAACAGCCTAGCATAGTAATTAATGTTCACAACAACACCCCTTGGTCCACTGAGAAACACTGGATTATGCCCAACAGACTTTCATTACCTAAACTAGGAAAGAATGTGTATATATTTAAAAGATTTATCTTTTGATAGGGAAAATATCATTGTACTTACATTTGGGTAATCTCAAAGGAATTCCACCAACAATACTTGAATGTAGAAAGGCATAAGAGATTGTAGACAATGACCTCTTAAGAATACAACATCTTGGGATTTAATGTATGAGAGAAAAAAAAAATAGAATACAACATCTTTAGGCCTGATGAGATGGCTTAGCAATTAAGAGTATATACTGCTTGGGACATGAGTTTGCTCCCCAGCACCTACATGATGATGGTTCACAACTTTCAGTAACTCCAGTTCCACAGGATCTGATATGCTCCTCCCATGCAAACACCAAGCACTCACATGCGTATGTGTAGGTAAAACATTCATATGCATAAAATAAAAATAAATAAATCTTTGAGAGTATAGAATCTTTCAAAATTCTACCATACTGTTTGTATTTTTTTTAATTTTAATTCAGTTTGCTTAATCAGGATTAAGTTTTAAAAACTTACAGTAATTAGTAAAGTCACAATTTTAAAAATAATTTGAACATCTCTTCTTTGATAATTTAATTAATGTGTATAATGTATACTGAACACATTCATACCCAGTCCACTCTCTTATATACCTCTAAAATCAGACTTAAGTGTCTTGTACACATGATGAATCAGCTGCATTTTTTATGCAAAAGATATAAGCCATTCATTTGGGCTTGAATAAACTGAATCACAGGAACCAAGTTTATCAGATGTTAGTTACAATTAACTAAGCTTACAATATTAGACAGACAATGCTCATTTCACTGCTGAGCACAAGCATTTTAATTGACATCACAAATGGGAAAAGGAAATGTATTCAGTCTGGGTGTCTTTAAGAGAAGGCATGAAGGTGTGAGATTTTCAATGTGAGATACTTTGCTGATGGATTTTATGCAGCTTCAGACTTGGCTTTGTGAGTCCTGGTTGGGAGCAGATTGGGAGAGGCTGGCCTTGTGCTGATCACATTAACAACAGATAAAAATCTATGAAGCAAACTGTCAATTTACTGATTCACGGGGGGGGGGGGGTAAGGCAAGGTGAGGAGGATTATTCATAACTTTATCCAGGGTACTTTTAATTTTATTTATTTATTTAAAAATTGTTTTAGCATCAGGATACCCACGAGACCAGATTAATTATTTAAAGGTCATTGGGAAAGCATAGAATATAAGCCAAGGGCAGACTGAGGGTTTTGACCAACACAGGATAGTGCCTCTTGAATCTTCTTGAGCAAAGTTATAATAGTATAAGATGCTGTTACTAATTACTCTGCCAGGCCCCATTCCAAGTGCCTTTTAATTCATTAAATCCTGTGTACCCATGAGATAGCATCCTGTCCATTAGGTAGACAAGAATGGGAAGAATCAGATGTAAGAAAGTCTCCCAAAATTACAAGGATAGAAAATTGTAGGAGCTGGATTTGAAGTCGAGTGGTTGGAATGCAAAGCTTTCATGCTCAAGAGCCGGGATGCTCAGTGCTTTCTCTAGGGTAGTGCAACATGAGCACAGCCAGGTCCCTTTTCTTCCACATTCAAGTTCCAAGCTCTCCACTGCAGTTTTTTTTTTAAATCTTCCATCAGATAAATTACAACCCCATGAGGTTGTTTCTGTGTATTTATTACCTAGCAGTCCTGTTCAGATCCATTTGCTTTGACATTGCATCCAGCTTATGTGGATTGTAAATTAGAAGACTGTAAATTCTCTGGTCAGCCAATTATACATGTTTGGATCACTCTCAATAATTTTACACTGTCTTGCAAATTATTTATGTCTGATTACACATGACTTTTACTAGTTCTCATGTAGCCTTATTTCTTTTTTTATATGTGTGTGTGTGTGTGTGTGTGTGTGTGTGTGTGTGTGTGTGAAGTTTATGTGCCCATATGCACATTTATAGGTGTGTGGGTTCATGTGGAGGCCAGAGGTTGAGGTTGCATGTCTTCCTCTAGCAATCTCCTCCTTATATACTGAAGCAATCTCTCACTACCATCCAGAGCTTACTTACTCCGCTAGTCTAACTAGCCAGCTTTCTCTGGAGAGACCCTGTTTATACCTTCCCATATGCTGGGATTGCAGGTAGGCAGCCATGTCTGTCTGGCACATGCAGGTGCTAGAGGTCTTAACTCTGCTCCTCATACTTGGGTGGTGAGTACTTTACCCACTGACCACCTCTCCAGCCCAATTTTTGTTATTTCTTAGTTCTTTAGCCTACTGCTAATTATCAACTTCTTGTACAAAACAAATTAATAGATTGCATACTGATGGGAAATATTCTCTGAATGGGTTATGAAACTATTTAAATCTTAAAATGTAAGTACATCCTTAAGAATTCCAAATTAGTAACCTGGGCTCACAGGGACTCACAGAAACTGAACCAACAACGAGGGAGCTTGCATGAGACTGACCTAGGCCCTCTGCATATATGTTACAGTTGTGTAGCTTGGTCTTCTTTTGGGACTCCTAACAGTGGGAGCAAAGGCTGCATGTGACTCTTTTACTGGCTTTTGGAACCCTACTCCTCACACTGGGTCTCTTTGCCCAGCCTTAATACGTGATGAGATACTTAGTCTCTTACTGCAACTTGATATGCTATGCTTTGTTGACATCCATGGGAGGCCTGCCCTTTTCTGAATAGAAATGGAGGAGGAGTGGATGGCAGGGCAGAAGGGAGGTTGATGGGAGGGACTGGGAGGATAGGAGGGAGGTAAAACTGTGTTCATGATGTAAAAACAAGCAAGCAAGCAAACAAACAAAAAGAATCCCAAGTTAGGGATATCGAGATGGCCTCAGCAGGTGAAGGTGCTAGCTGCCAAGTTTGATGACCTGAATTCAATTCTCAAGACTTACATGCTGGAGGGAAAAATAGTCCTTACTCCTGAAAATAGCCCGCTGTCTTCCACACCCGTGCTGTAGCATGCACCCCCAAATAAATAAATGAATGGAAAAAATTTAAAAACAATTTGAAATTACTGTTGAATTTCAGTGGGTGCTGCTATCTTTTTTTTTTTTTAAGATTTATTTATTTATTACATATACAGTGTTCTGCCTGCATGTGTCCTTGCAAGCCAGAAGAGGGCGCCAGATCTCATTACAGATGGTTGTGAGGCACCATGTGGTTGCTGTGAATTGAACTCAGGACCTCTGGAAGAGCAGTCAGTGCTCTTAACCACTGAGCCATCTCTCCAGCCCCTCTTTTTTTTTTGTTATTGGTAGTTTTAAAGACTAGAACACAGTCTTGCTTTTTTTTCATAGTTTATTGACTATAAATCTGTACTTGGAGTTTATATGTGCATAGTATGGAAGCAGATGTTTTTATCTTATACTTTCTGGTTTGATAACTTTTCTGTTATTAGTAAAGCAAATCATGGCTGGAAAGGAAGCTTACTGATGTACTTCCTGTCCTCTTGCAAGTGACTGCAGTTTGCCCTGGATACTAATGCCAGGATATATTTCAGATCCTCTGCAGAGTTCTTTGAGGTCTTCAGAAGAAAAGTACTTGACAGCCTACTTCAAAGTCTTTGAGACATCTGCTTATGACTTACCATGTGCTGACAACTTTATCTGACGGTACCCAAAGGTGTGGGGTGGATTATGAATCAATTCGTGGAGACAACTCATTTTTATGCACTACCAATTACTTTCCAGGCAGGTGAGAGCATGTGAGAAATAGCCTCGTTCTTTCAGAAACCCTCTGTAGATACTGAGACCTTCTGAAAGCTTTGACAGGACTTGCCAGCCTTGACAGCAAACTGTCAAAGGATCAGCAGAGTTAGCATGTCTTTTGGCAGAAGGCGGGCTGGCTGCTGCACTCACGCCAACCAGAAGGGGAGAGGCTTTTCTAAGTCACTGTACAGATGTGAGACCTGCATTGCACTTGTGGTCCCAATTCTGTTTTGGGAGAGATTTCTGTTCATAAATTATAAATGTTGTGTGTCGCTGTACAGGTCATAAGAGAGCAGCACATGATAACTCCAAGATTATTAGAGGAAAGCAATCCTTTGGGAGAAGTGGGAATTTGGATACAAGACAAAGAGAGGGAATTAGAAATGCATTTATTGAAGAGAAGCTGGAGCGATGCTCTGATGACAATTATAGTTTGGAAAAGTCTACAGCAGGGGAGATCTGCTATCACTTGCCAACTGTAGAGTGTTTTGGGTCTCCATAACGAATTCATGGTTCCCTTGGAGCAAAGGGTGATTTTCCTGAAAAACTAGCATAAATATAAAAGGACTTTGAAACTGCAAAACAGCTACTTAGCCATAAACATAAACTGGGAGAGATGTATGAGGGAACAAGATGTAACATGAATACTTGTGGGAGCCAGCTAAAGTTGAAAATTTGTGTGAGTTTTGTTTAAAACTTCACTTAGCCATGGCTAGGCATGGGGATTGTTCTTTTAAAGCTTTCTGGCATTGCCTGCATTTGAATGAAATAATCTGCCTATCTGGAAGATCTGTTTGAAAGTGATAGCTCATAAACTGATTTCAAAGTAAGACTTCAAACAGAATCATAATAAAACAACTTATTAAAAATTTTAGGTATGTATTTTTGTATTATCTTGGTATATACCTTTCTCCAAGGGATAATTTAATAGAAACAACTCTTCTCTGCTTAATGCTCCATCTTGCATGCAGATTAGGTGGTAAGCAATCAACCAAAATGTAGGAAGATAATAAGATGAAAGGATTTTAGCATGGTGCAAAAGCATTCTAAGCACCATGGTCTCTCCCTCCCCTTACCCTTGAATTACCTTTCTGTGGCTTCAGTTGCCTGCAGTCAACTGTGGTCTGAAAATATTAGATAGAAAGCACATTTACCATTCCAAGATAGAGGTCAAGGATTACTGGACCTAAGTAGAACAGCATACATTTAAGTTTATACTACTTCATTTTCTTTTTGCTCTCTGTGTGTGTTCATATGACTGTGTGTATACAGCACACACGTACGGAAGGCAAAGGTTGATGCTAGCGTCTTCTTCAATTGTAGTCTACTTTATTTTTTGAGACGGGCTCTCTCACTGAATCTGGAGTTCACTGATTTGGCTAGACTGGCTAGTCAGCAAGCCCCAGGCATCCTCTGCTGTGGATATCGCTCTGTGTAAATAAAGTTCTGATTGGCCAGTGGCCAGGCAGGAAGTATAGGCGGGACAAGAGACAACAGAATTCTGGGAAGTAGAAGGCTGGGGAGGAGACACCGCCAGCTGCCACCATGAAAAGCAACATGTAAAGACACTGGTAAGCCACAAGCCATGTGGCAAAGTATAGACTAACAGAAATGGGTTAATTTAAGATAGAAGAAGTAGATAACAAGAAGCCTGCCACAGCCATACAGTTTGTAAACAATGTAAGTTTCTGTGTGCTTTCTTGGTTGGGTCTGAGCAACTGTGGGACTGGTGGGTAAGAGAGATTTGTCCTGACTGGGCCAGGCAGGAAAACTCTAACTACAATCCTCTTGTTTCTGTCTCCCAAAGTGTTGGGATTACAGAAGCAAACCCATGCAATTGGCTTTTATGTGGGTGCTAGATATTGAACCTAGGCCCTTATGATTGTACAATAGGCACTTTACCAACAAAGCCATATCTCAACCCCCGTTTTCTTTTCCGTTCTTGAAAAGAACATTTGGTAATTGGAAAATGGGAATGAGTGACCACTTTACTGTTTCTGTCTCTGACTGCTTGTTGGGTGGGTCTGATAAGTATGTTAAACTAAATAATACAGACAAATTTAATAATTTGTTTATTTTTCAAGCATGCACATGTTTTTCTAAAATCTAAGCTTGCTTACAGCATTTTGACTTTTATAGCAATAATAAAATCACATGTTCCAGTATTGAAAAAATGTTCTTGAAAACCAAAAAAGCAAAGAGACTTTTTTTCAGCCAAAATTAAATATTTCTTTTATCATATCACTTGTGATAGCATGTACAAGACCTTCACAAGCTCACGTCAAACAAAAATCTCAGCAGGGGTGGGGAAGGGAGGTGGGTACAAGTCTTATCCCTAGCCAAAAGCTGTTGGCAATTGATAGTCTGTAGAGGGAGAGTCAGTTTTCTTTAAGAGTTTGGTCCTGATTGGTGGGCCATGCTCCAGCAGTCAGCTACACACCCGAGAGTACATAAATAGCATGAATGTTGGGTGTGTATGGAAAGGGTGGATCTGAGAGGAGTTAAGGGAGGAGGGTAAATATGATTAAAACACAGTGTATGAAATTCTCAAAAATTAGAAAAATGCTTACCATTAAAAACATAGGAGTTCTACATCCCCATTTTAACTAATTAGAATTAACACATTTGTATTTTTTATTGATGACATTCAATATTAGAGCGATGATTAATAGTTCAACTTATGTCACTATCACTGAAAGCCAGAGAGGCCCTGGGAGATGTAACTTTGACTTTCTGAAGTGCATTGTAAAACGGATAAGGACATCAGAGGACACTCACATCGCAGGTGTCTCAGGCATCTGTGACACCCAATAATCTAAGAAGGCCCATAAAGAAGTCAAGAGGACTACATCAAAAGACTCCAAGAGACACAAGGACCCAGCAGAAGAGACTCTCTTCTTTCAGTGATGGAGAGAAGTACATACAGAAGAGTTTAGCAGGCCCTTGGTAAGGGAGGCAATTGGTGAAGCAAATTTCGTGCAGAATCAAATTCTCAGTCTCTTAGCTGAGGGACAAAATTGCTGTTTGGGAGGAATGCCAGCCATTGTCAAGGTTCCACATCACACAAATGCAGGGGCCAGAAGGCTAATGGTTTGAGGGAATGCAACTCTGAAGGACATTGTTTGCATTGCATTCCCAGTCCATGGAGTTCCAGTGCTCTGATTACACACACATCCAGAGATTAGCTCAAGTTAGCAGAAACCTCATACTGAGACAACAAGGAAGATGATTTGAGGACAAGACACAATTAGAGGAAGATTCCATTCTGTAAAAACATAAATTCATTTGAAAGTAGAGAAACTGAACTTAGAATACTGTTGAACGGATTCTCTGCTTGAAACCAATTAGCTAGAGATGTGTTTTCCCAGGTTTAGATACAGAGGTACATAGCTGTGGTAGAAGGAAGCCAGATTGTATCTCAAGCAGGCAGCCCAACTTGGCAGCATCATCTACATGTTTCTGGTTTTTCATTCATGCAAAACACAAGAGTTAGAGCATCTTGGAAGATTTTACTAAGGAGCCAGAAAGCCGCTGAGGCCAAGGAGTTCACAGCAGAGTAGAATTCCTGTGTGCAACTTTTAAGTTGGTTGTTCAAGGAAGCCCAACCTGTACTGTAGAAACCAGTGTTGGAGATGCCATGACCATGAGACATCTGATGAGAAAAGCTTTAGGTATGGAGTGGAACTGAACCAAGGGAGAGACTCTGTATAGATGTCAGCACTAGATGAGTGGGCACCCAGGTCTATTGGAGTCCAGATGAAGCCACTAAGAACCCTAGATGCTGGGCATAAAGCTGTAGGACTTGGTGTTTGCTGTGCTGAGGTTTGGTTTTGGTTTGGCTTAATCTCTCTTTGCTATATTCCTTCCCCCACTTTTGGAAATAGAATGTTTAATCTGTCCCTTCCCCCCTCTTTCTCCTTCCTTTCTCCTTCTCCCTCCCTCTCTTTCTTCCTCCCTCCTTCTTCTCTCCCTTGTGCCATCCCCTCTTCCAGCACTCTGCTTCCTAGCTAGTGTACAGACCACACCAAACTGTTCCCACTGCCATGCCTTCCTAACTATGAGAGATTTCATTCATGCAAACTGTGAGCCAAAACAAACCCTTTCTTTCTTAATCTGCTTAAAAAAATCAGATGTTTGGTCACAGCCACATGCCAAGTAACTGATATAGTTAAGAGATATTCTTGCATGAGGAATGGTGTGGTGATTCATCTGAGAGAATCAGGCATTGCAATGGAAGAATAAAGAACGATTAACTTATTCTAACAGATATGCTAAAAATCTTCTACAGCCTTAGGCAGTAGGCTTTAAGGATACAAATATATAAAAAATATTATCCTAGCTGAATGTGGCACCACTGTAATCCTAAAACTCAGAAGATGAGGAAGGAGGATCTTGGGTTTGAGGCCAGCCAAAGTTACATGGCCAGACTATCTCAAAACCAACCAAACAACTATGCAACCAGACAGCCAACAAACAGACAAATGCAGCAATAGGTATCTTTTTCTTCAAGATGCCACAACATATTTGTGGAGACAAATTACTATATAGCTGCCAATGAACTTAACAAGTGTTTTATTGGAGAAGAAAAATCCCACATGTTGGGTCATAACTTAATGAAATTTTACATATTACAAAGTAGTATGTTTGTCCAGCAATTTGCATTGAACACAATATTCTAGCTATAAACTAAGGTCATCCTTTAGTTTCTTAGAGAAGTTACATACCAAATTTATAAAATATACTGAGATAGAATATTTATTATTAAGTATATTTATTATTCAACAGAATATAAGCAATGTTAAATTTTCATCTTATGGCTAAGCCTTACCTTGTTTCTCAGAAATAAATGAAAAGGGAAAGAATAAAGCTTTAGAAAATTAAATCCAGTAATGGCTGGAACAATCTTCTCTAACCCCAGCAATGACTTGTTATCTTCTAAATAGAGCTTGTCATCTTGGGACAAAATTCAATTTGGAGAGTAAGTAAAACTTCATTTCAATTTCCAATTGTTTAGTGTGTTTGAAAACCTAACATTGATGTTAAGATTTTTTCATATTTATTTTGTGTCAGGTAATAGGGAACTGTATCTCCCATGCCCCTTGACGATGGTAAGATTGATGCGTTGTTTACACAGGCAATCAGAATTCAGCCCAAGACACATTACGTGTCTTGGCTTTGGCTTCACACAGTTTTAGTCTTATTCATTTTGGAATGGCACCCACAAAGAAATTTAACTGGTGGATATTATGCCCCTAACACTAATTATATCTGGTGGTTATAGCGACTTTTATATCCCCATAAAATGATTCTGTATGATGGCTAATTAATACACTTTATGACTGGTGATTATTTCCAGACATTCTCACCACCCCCTTTTTCTTAGATTAAAACAGCATTTGACTTTCAGTATAAAGAATGAGAAACATTTAAAGCCTGAGGAAGAGGATAAGAATATTTTAAGGAGAAAAGTTAAACACAACAATGTGGTAACTTTGTTTCTGCAACATGTTTTATTCACCAATTTAGATCACAGAAAACATAGTTTAAAAAAATGTTTGATGCTAAATAAATAATTCTGTTTATTTTTTTCTAACCAAAGAATATCAGTGAAATTTGTTGGTGACAGTGATATTGTGGAAGAAAAAAAACCAGTATTTTCAAACAGAGCCTCACCCACTGTCAGCAGTTAAGAATAGTCACATTAGGTCAGTGAGAAAGTTCACTAGGCAAAAGTACTTGCCTCTAAGCCGGATGACCTGAGTTCAATCCCTATGACCCACATAGTGGACGAAGAGAGACAACTCCTATTGGTTGTCCTCTGACTTCTACAGGTGTTCATGGGTATATGCCCCTCTTCCCAATTAAAAAAAATTTAAAAAGAATAATTATATTTGAAAAGCAAGAAGAGATAAAATGAATACATTCTCAAAGCTTTGTCTATCTACTTTTATTTTTACATTTTAATTTACAGATAATACAATGCTCAAATCTTGAGCATAATTGTCGGTCAAACCAGGATGAGACAGAAAGTACCTCCAAACTTCCTGTGTGGTCTTTCTAATAATACAACTCTCTCCCAGGAGGTATCGGTTGTTCCGATATCTATTATGATTGATTTATTATTTTATTTGTTCTTGACCTTTTATCCATGACAAGTTAATTCTGTGGTTCTTAATCTTTTACTGTGGCCATATTATCCATACAAATTTGCTCAGGAGTTACAGTGTAACAGGCTTAGTACGTTGAGACTGTTATGTTATGTTCTCTCTCCACCATGGGACATTCAGTCCACATGATAACTAGAAGTCCATCCCTTCTAGCAGCTTTCAGACCTCATGAGAGAAGTTTCCTTGTGCAGAGGATAGTGATAAATGCAGAAATTCATAACCAGTCAATGTGCAAGAACGAGTGTCAGTAGAGTACTCAGTTCAGAACCATGGAAGATTAGAGACAGAAGTACTGCAAGAGTTAAAGGTTGGGGGAGACCAGGATGAAACATTGTCTTATGAACATGACAAGACCAACCAATGCACACATGAACTCAAAGCAGCTGTGGCTGCAAGATCAAACTAGTCAACATTCCAGCATGGAGGGGCAAGGGCTCATGAGTGCCCACCCTTAGCAGAGGAGCTATTGACAATCGATTACTTGTAGGGGAGGGAGAATTAGTTTTCTTTAACCTGATAGGTTGACCATGCTCTATTGGGTGTCCCCCACACCAATGAGTAGTATGGGCAGCACAAATTGGACTCAGTGGGTTATAAAAAAGGAGGATGCAAAGTTGGGGTAAGTGGGTGAATTTGGAAGGGATCAGTGGGAGGAGTCAGAGATGAGTATGGTCAAAGTACATTGGAAGCATGTTTAAAATTCTCAAAGAATTACTAAAAGTTGTATTTAATAAAACACAGAAGCAGATCGCTTCTGCTGCCATTATTGAATAAAATGCAAGGGAAAGCAAACGGTTGTGTGGGAGCTTAGAATACCCAGGCAGATTGGCAGATGTTAGGGCATAGTATATGGAAGATGGAAGGTCTTGCTATACTTTGAAGAGTGAAGTCAAGGGCATACGTATGACTCTAGATCACTGGACTAGAATGAATATTAGGGATCTGTTTCTAGAAGTGGGGGTCAATTTGAAGTCTGTGTTGTGGGAATAGGATCAGAGAATACAGTGGTAAGAATGTGATATGTCTTAGAATTGGGGCTCTAACCCAAGATTAATCCTATCTGTGGTGGTGGGGGTACCAATTTTCACATGGAGGTGAGGAAAATTCTATTCTGGGAGGGGACACACAGACATCAGAAGGAACAAAGGCTTGCTTCTCCATAGAGCCTACAGAGACAAACCCTGCCTCCTGGACATGGCAGATTGACCCTTGTAACCAGGCCATACCTTGATTGGATCTTTTATTTCTTGACCATGTGTATTCAGGAAACTGCTTCATATGGCTGCATTGACTTTCTTCCTTTACCAGCCAGGATAAACTGCTGTGTGGAGATAAGGATAAAATAAACTTACCCTCTGGGCTCTTGTTGACTCTTTTAATAGCTTTGTGACCCCAGATAACTTATTCTCCCAAGCCTCAGGTTTTCAAATGGTTGAAAAGAGATGCGACATTATTTATCATCTGTGAAGGGATAATTAAGTTTCATTGCTGACTAAATTTAGAATCACCATAGAAACATGTCTTTAGGTGTGTCTGTGAGGGTATTTCCAGAAAGGTTTAACGAATGATGGAAGATCCACTCTGAGTGTGGGTGGCATCATCCCATGGTCCAGTGTAGTTAGAGTTTTCCTGCCTGGCCCACAGTCAGGACAAATCTCTCTTACCCGCCAGTCCCACAGTCGCTCAGACCCAACCAAGAAAGCACATAGAAACTTACATTGTTTACAAACTGTATGACCGTGGCAGGCTGCTTGTTATCTACTTCTTCTATCTTAAATTAACCCATTTCTGTTAGTCTATACTTTGCCACATGGCTTGTGGCTTACCAGTGTCTTTACATGTTGCTTCTCATGGCGGCGGCTGGCGGTGTCTCTCTCTAGCCTTCTACTTCCCAGAATTCTCTTCTCTCTTGTCCCGCCTATACTTCCAGCGATATCCACAGCACTTCCCCTTTTCTCTTTTTTTAAAGAAGGTTTTAACTTTTACATAGTACAATTACATATAACAAAACAATTATCAAGCAAGAATTACAGTTACAATATTAAAGAAGATATCCTATCTATCTTATATTTATGAGTCTAAGGTTTTATATCTAATGTATCTTTTATCATAACTGAGGAAATTATAACTATCTAGTCTTCAACCACATCAAAGACCTCAGAAGGATATAATATTACCTGAGAACTGGGAGAAGGATGCGAGCACTTTTCGGGAGTCTTGCAGGGTAGACAGAGACAGCTGGCAGCTTGGACAGTCACCTAATGTTCCTTTGTAAAGTTGGGGCATTTGTCTTCAGCCCACAGGGCTAGAGTCTCTTGGTCACTTCTCTCAGTGTCCTGTAGAATGTCTGGCAGTTTTCTCTGCGAAGCAGGAACCTGAAGGACCATTTTGTCAAGCAAAGTTCAGTGGTCACCTTTCTATGGGTCCTGCATGTTCCTGCTTCACAGAGAAAACTGCCAGGTGACTGTCCAGGCTGCCAGCTGTCTCTGTCTACTCTTGCAAGACTTCCGAAAGTTGCTTGCATCCTTCTCCCATTTCTCAGGTATTATTATATTCCTTCTCAGGTCTTTGATGAGGTTGGAGATTAACAGTTATAGTTACAACTTAGTATATATACATATATAATATCTTAGATAGAATATATTAAGTATTAGACTCAGGTTCTTTAGGATAGTACACCTTTTGGAATGATCCTTGTAACATGCCACCTACCCATGCCCTAGACTTCCCTGGATTTTAATATGTGTTTTTTGCTTGATATTGTTTGCACTTATTGTAATTCCGACTTATCTAAGTCATTATCCCTCATTACTCCTGGACAACATTTGATAACCATCTCTTTGTATATAGTCTTGTATTAGGTTAGAACTTTCTTATTTAGACAAAAGGGGGAGATGTAGTGGCTAGCCATCCCAGCATTGGCCTGGAAGTTCCAACCCCCGTTGAGGCTTCAGTAATGATCACGCCCACAAGGCAGGGCAGAGGAGGGAGCGGAAGACCGAGGATCAAGAGGAGGTCGCTCTCTTGGTTCGGGGACGCTGGACGCAGGAGGTAGACCGAGCAGAGTTCTCCAGAGAACACCGCTGGACTGTGCTATACCTTTGCCAGACCCTGCAACCTACCCCTTCATTTGTAAGTTACCCTACAAAATAAACCTCCCTTTTAACTACGTGGAGTGGCCTTAATAATTTCACCAATAGTCCAGGGTCCTGGATCCAATAAAAAGGAGACAAAGAGCCGAGCCCCAACACTCGTCTCTCTGAGTCCTGACTACAGATGCAGGATGACGAGCTGCCTCGTGCTCCTGCTTCTTTGACTCTCCTCCCTTGATGGACGGTCACTTCCAACTGGGAGCCAAAGTCAATCTCCTCCTCCTTTAAGATGTGTTTGTCACAGCGATGGGGTAATAAGCAACTAGTGCAGAGAATTAGATGAGATAACCTGTGAGCATGGCTGGTAGACCTGCTGTCTGTTCTTCTCTTTATCCATTAGGCAGAAACAAAAACAAAAACAAAAACAACAAACAAACAAACAAACAAACAAAAACAACGAAAAGTTATCAGCTTCTAAAAATCAGCTGTTAGGATTTTTAAATTTTGTTCAGGAACGTGTGGTGATCTCCTCAGCCTGGGCATTTCCAAACCTTGAAAAAATGACTGAAAACTTCATACATGCGTATAATGTATTTTGACAAAATCTAGCCCCTCGTTTCTTCGCACACCTTCCCCCTAACTCTCTTTCCTCCCAACTTCATGTGACATCCTTTATATTTTTAGTTTACTGAGTCTGCTTAGTATTGCTTGTATACAGGACAATCTACTGCAGTGCTTCTCAACTTGTGGGTCATGACCCCACTGGCAAACCTCTATCTCCAAAAAATATTTACATTATGATTCATAATAGTAGCAAATTTGCAGTTATGAAGTAGCAACAAAAATAATTTTATGCCTGGGAGTCACTACAACATGAGGAAATGTATTAAAGTATTACAGCATTAGGAAGGTTGAGAACCACTGTACTAGCATGTGAGAAGACTCTCAGGGGTCACATCCCTAAAGAAAACTGACTCTTCTCCTAGCAACTATCATTTACCAGCAGCTTCTCAGTTAGGGGTGGGACCTCCTGAGTCTTCCAGCATCCATCCTGGGATTTTGGCTGGCTTAGTTTTGTGTAGGTCTTGTGAATGCAATACCAGCTGTAAGTACATGTGTGCAGTGATCCTGCCATATCTATCAAACATTTTACTGCAGACATCTGCCACCTCTTTTTCTGTGGTGTTCCCTGAGCCTTGCGGGGAAGGGATGTGATCTATGTCTCACATCTTATTAATAGTCAAAGTCCTTTCCATTCCTCTGTATGCTAGCCTACTGAGGAAATAATTGTCTTTTTCATTGATAATTCTGGTGACTATCATGATGCACGTAGTGGGCATGAAAGAAAAGCTTGCCATGTATGTCAACAAAGCTTGTTTTTTGGCTATTATATGTTACTATTATTTTGGGTTGATTCTCATAGCATTCATATTCAAGTTCATTTTGTACAGAAGATGTGAGTTCTAGCAAATCTCTCAAATCTACCCGTTGAGCTCTTTTAGACCTCTTAAATTGTCTTGACAACCCCAACACAAAACTGCTATTTATGAAATGGTTCTCTGTTGGAAGGCTCTGCAATGACACTGTGGGAATAGCTGTAATTTAGCAACTGAGGGGCATTTGCCTCAGCAGACGACCTCATGGGAAGGATAACCTTTAGCTTCAGCTCACACCACCAGGGCCTCATGAGACCAGTGGAATACAGGCCCAGAGACCAACTATTAATTTCCCATGGTGCTCTGGATGTGAGCTTTCAATATTTGAGAAGTGAGTCCAGGAAGATAGGAACCAATCCCACTTCTCAGAGCTGCAGCCACAAGATTCTGCCAATATGATTAAATGATTAATCCTGTGACAGAGGAAGAGAGCCTCTGTGTTTACCTGCACTACTGAGGAAGGCATGCTGAAAGCTGCAGGCCATTCCTGCAACTGTTTTTCATTTTATTTTAATTTGAGGTGCTATAGATTAAGTTCAGGGCCTTCTGCAAATGCTCTACAACTGGGCTATGCCCCTAGCCCTTTCTGTAATTTTTTATTTTGAGGCAGACTCTCACTACATTGCCCAGTCTTTGAACTCACTATGCAACCCAGAATGGCCTTGAATTTCCCATCCTCCTGCATTGGCCCCCAAGTAGCTGGAATTACAGTTGCAACCATCATGACTAGCCCCATGCATCAGTTGATGGGTTGGTGGCCTCCAGCTTCTTCCCAGGCCTTCCAAATGTGCTTTCTAACAAAGAAACATACAAATAGCTTTTGTGCACACCAATAGCCTGACTCCTAAAAGGATTACCTGGAAGTGACAGAATTTTTTCCTTAATACAATTTTATTTTGTTTTTTAATTTTTGAGATTATAATTTTTTTGGGGGGGCGTTTCGAAACAGAGTTTCTCTGTGTAGCTTTGCGCCTTTCCTGGATCTTGCTTGGTAGCCCAGGCTGGCCTCAGACTCACAGAGATCCGCCTGCCTCTGCCTCCCGAGTGCTGGGATCAAAGGCGTACGCCACCACCGCCCGGCTTAGATTATAATTGAAATATAACATTCCTATTTTACCTTTCCTCCCTCCAAACTTCCATATATAACTTTTTCTATTCCCCTTCAAATTCATGGCCTCTTTTTTTCCAGAAGTTGCTAATTGCATGCATATTTGTGTATATATATATATATATATATATATATATATATATATATATATACACACACACACACACACACACACACACATATATATATATATATTCATAAATATAATGTGTTCTGTCTGTATAATGTTACTTGTGCGTATGTTTTCAGGGCTGACCATTTGGTACTGGTAAGCCAGTTGGTGTGCTCTTCCCTGAGGGGGACCACCTCTCCCATTCCCAGCTTTCCTCAGCTGCCCATAGTTTCTTGTCTAGGGTGGGAGCCTTTTGGGCTTTCCTCCATCCAGTTTGGCATGTCCAATGGTGTTGTCTATATGGACCTCATATGTGGGCAGTCATGTGGTGAGATTTTATGGGTATAGCTTCTGATATTACTAGGAGACACAATCTCACAGCTCACAAAATTTTAGTTGGAATCTAACAAGAGACAGTGAGAGAGAAAATTAAGCAGATTTTTTTGACATGCATACTTTGTGTTTACACAGGAGACACTAAGATGGCTAATTCTCAAAGAAGTGACTTTGAATTGTGGCATCTTCAACAAGGAACAACAGATTTCCGGAGAAATAAATGATGGACAAAGAAAAGTGCTGAGTCTCCAGGGGCAGCAACATGTGAGAAGAAAAAGGCATGGCAAAAGGGAAAGGCTTGATAATGACGATTTCCAGATGCCGTCTTCAGTCTCATAAGGTCTACAGGACTCTTCAGTGGTTACTCTTTGCTGTCCCACCCTTTCTTGGTCCCCAGCTGCTCTTTGGGATGTTGATAGAACCTATAGAAGGTAAAGTCTTCTTGGAAGAAGTGGGTCACTAGGGGAGGCCTTGAGATTTGGAGCTTGTCTTCACTCCCTCTTCACTATTGGCTTCCTGACTGCAGATGCCATGTGACTAGCCATTCTTCCCCTGCTGCCATGCCTTTCTCACCACGATGGATTGTATCCTCTCAAACTAAGCCAAAAGAAACCCTTTCTTCCTCCAGTTACTTCTTTCCAGGTGTTTTCACACAGAAGCAAGAAGAGTGACTGATATAATGGTTGGAATAGATGGGCACTGTTGGATTGTTTGGGTGTGCATGAGAGGCAACAGGAGATCTAGTGAAACATCACTCACATATGTAAATAATGATGGGGAAGAATTATATCATACCTCAAAACTAGAGTGGCTTCTGCACCTGTGCAGTTGTTTTCTTATGGAGTCAGACAACTTCCATGCATCCTGTCATTAATCTTCACATCTCTCAGATTTTGTCTATTATTCTGATTTATCAGAGTCAGAGGTGCAGGTTAATTATATAGTAAGTAAACTGCAAGGTTAATAATTAAGAATCATTCTAGGCTCCTGCTTAGCTTCACCACTGCCTACCATACGACCTCAAGTAAGAACCTTAACCCATCTGCACCTCATCTTTCTTCATCTGCACGATGGGGCTGGAAAACAGCACACATCCTGAAGTTGAGTAGCAAAGTTTAAATACAGTAAGTCAAAAGCATTTGGAGCACAGAGAGAAATCAATAAACATTAGCTATTATATTTTAAGAGATTTTCTAGAAGTAAAAATGTTTGCTTTGGTTTATTTAGGGAGACAAATCTATAGTTGAATTCATCTGTGACACAGAAACAGCCTTAAAAGGCAGTAAGATGTGACATCAAATCAAATAAAATATTTTTGAAGATGTGAAAACAGTTTAATGAATTTCAGCCCAGAAAGTATTGAACCAATATATTTGAGCCATAAACATTTATCACTCATCCAGGTGTATGAGAGCAAGCAAATTAAGACCTTGCTCAGGCAATTACAAGCTAGCTGGAGAAGGCTGCCAGGATCTGAGAGTGAGAAATAGAATCTGAAGCACCAAGATGAGAGGAAACTTGCAAGAGGCGATTGGTGAAAGATGAGAGCAGGTGAGCTGGGTGAAACAGCCTGGGAGGGTGTGGCCAGGAAAGAAAGATGTTGAGAAGATCCACCATCGTGGTACCAATAAACCAGGGCTTTGGGATACCAGTGACACATGTATATCATCTGTTAGGGTCATAAAAATGCAGATAGATGCCATAGGTTCAGGTGGAATCCAAAATTCTGCATCCTTAACCACATTTTACAGGAAATGCCTCCAGCTTTTGTTTTCAGATGTTGATCAACAGGAAGGGACCAGCTTGTTTTCTGGAGTAATATGCAGAGGGTCCAGTGGTAGGGGCTGCAAGGAGGCTTCTTTAGCTGTTTAAGTACAGAGAAGGACTTAAGCTGAGGTAGTGGCAGTGGGGACAGGAAGAAAGGCATACACTCTGCAAAGGAGAAAGGACATGTGGGTAAACACACAGCCAAAGGAAGGGGTTCACTTATGTGACCAGGAGAGTCTGATTCCTTGAGCACATACGGGAAGGACTAGCAGAGGAACCCACAGACAGGGCATTGCAAGAGATACTGAGTGACGGTACTGTGCTCCAGCATAATTTCTGCAGAAAGGGGATGGAAATTAATATGTAGATTTCATCTGTATTAAGGTGGTGGTTGAAGTATAAAGAAATAATTTCTGACATTTTCTACAGTCCTGTGAGAAGAGACGTTGCAGATAGCAGAGTTGGGGATGTTCCCACATTGTGAGGAGGGAGAGGTAAACACAGAAAGTAGAGCCTGGGACTACAGAGTCCTGGCCACTAAAGGAAAGTATGGCAGAAACCCCTTTGCCCTGGGAATCCAGTCAGAGCACAGGAGCTTGATGGGACAAGTCACTAATAACATTCATTTAGATGTTTTTCTTTGCATATATAGTGTGCACATATTTGTATGTATGAGTATGTGCATGTGTAGATATTCATGCATGTTGTATGCATGTGTATATTGAGGTCAGGGGTCAATCTGGAGTGTCTCCTTCTATTGCTCCTTTCCCTTTATGAGGCAGAGTCTTTAAATGAACTTAGAGCTCACCAGTTTTGCTAGGCTGGCTGGCTCAGGATGCTGGGATCCTCCTGTTTACTCTACTAGGCACTGGTATTTCTAACTCATGATACCATACCTGGTGTTTTATGTGGGTTCCAGGGACTAGGATTCAGTTCCTTGTACTTCCATGACAATTACTTTACCAGCTGAACAATTCCTCAATTCCCCTCCCCATTTTGAGATATAGTTTACTATGCAGCTCAGACAGGCCTTCAACTTGTGATCCTTCTGCCTCAGCCTCCTGAGTACTAGAGTTCTTAGTGTAATTTTATAGCCATAGGAGAAAATTCTGGAAAAAAATACACAAGAAGAAAACCACAGAATTGATTATAGAACCCCTTCTCTGTTTTGTCCATATGCATATACATATTCATTTATATCTTTTCCTCCACCAATATAGTTTCTTCACAAATTGGAATTACAATGTTTATATCATTTTTATTCAACTTTAAAATATATTCTGAATACTTCCCCTGACATTAACAATCTATTATCATATATATATATAAATTGAACAAATCCAGGTTACCCGGAAAAGTCTAGAAAGACATTAGTGCCAAATAAACTTTTTTCTAGACTGTGGGGAAAGGACTCAGGGAGGAACTGCACAGAAGTAGTTTGTTGAAGGATTGAGGTGAGGAAAGGAGGAGAGAGTAGAGGGAGGAAGGTGAGGCAGCATGCAGGCTTATTTTCAGATGGAAAAAGTTGTATGTGGAGCTGAAGAATGGGATGTATAGAGAAGAGAAGGCTGGATAGTGTTGACATGTGCAATAAACAAAGTCATCTTGTAAAATATTAGGTATCACTATGTGTCTGTGTGTATGTGTGGTCTCACAGGAGCCAGGAGAAGGTACAGAATCCCTTGAGGCTGGAGTTATAGGCAGCCATGAGCTGTCCATATGGGTGCTGGAAACCAAACTTGACTCTTAACTGTTGAACCATCTCTCTGTCCTGTAAAGTCATTTTTAAAAAAATGAGGAAAAGTCAGTTAATTTGAAAAGAAAGCTGATTCTGGCATTGTGCTATTATAACTGAGTGCCTACTGTACACTGCCACATAAATTAGAAGATGGAAATACAAACATAGACATTGCTGAGAATTAGCTGGCATTAGATAGACTTTTACATCAATAAGTTGAATCTACTTATTTTTATGCTGTAAGTTTTTAGAGTACTTTAAAAAAGCTCCACAAGGAAGAAATCCTTAGCTGGATGTAGTGGTACACACCATTAATCCTAGCACATAGGAGGCAGAGGTAGGTGGATCACTGAGTTCTAGGTCAGTCTGGTCTACAGAGAAAGTTCCAGGGCAGTCACAGCTACCTAGGGATACCTTGTCTTGAAAAACAGAAAAAAAAAAGATTCTTCATTAACTAATGTTTATGAAGAAAACCATTCCCTCAAGTATTTATTTTTACTTTAAAAATTATTATTTATTTTCTTTTTGAGAGTGTAATATATAATTACAATTTGTTTTATGTCCCAGGATGTGGTTTGTTTTAAACAAGCTCTTGTGTGCTGCTGAATAAAATGTGCAATGGCTTTACAGGCCGTGAACGCAAAGTTATTCCGTGAGTGGACATGCTTCCTTTTGTGCTCTAATGCTTACAAGAAGCTACCAAACAGAACTGGAAAAGATTGCAAGGTACCCCATAAGCCTAGGAAGTGGTCATGCTGTACTCAGGGAAATTAAGGTAGCCAGAGAAACTATTAAAGTCACAGCAGTAAGGTAGGGGAAGGTCGAAATGACATTTCCAATTTAGAACTTCTATTTATAGTCACTGGAACTTTCCAAAACTGTTCAGCAATGGACTGACAGGTTCTGGATGTATTTTCAGCTTCAAAGTAAATTTGTCTGATAAACCATCTGTAATTTCATTCATTCGTTCAAGCCTATGAGGTTTGTCAGGAAAAACCAGGTGATTGTTTTGATAAAAGAACCCCAAAGATGCTGTCTATACATACCAAGACTTCATAAACAACTACATGAGCTGCCTATATAGAACAACTGCAGCATTATTCATTTCAAACAAGGACCTTAATGGGACTTTAGTGAGATACTCTGGTATAGAATGAATTTTGGAGCATAGGTTATATTCTAGGCCAAATGTTGTTTGTGTTATTAGTATGAATGCTGCTAGGTCTTGAATTCCAGAAAGATGCTTTTTCAGAGAAAAAGGCATTAAATTACTAGAGTTCTGTTTTGTAACATTTATGTATCTACCTACTTATCACCTCTATCTATCTATCTATCTATCTATCTATCTATCTATCTATCTATCTATCTTGTATGATCTGTCTCTCATCAATCATCTTTCTATCATTTATCTAGCTAATATTATCATCTATCAATCTATCGTCTATCATGTATCATCATCTATCTCTCTATCAATCATCTATTATCTAGCTTATCTTCATCATCATTATCATCTATCTATCTATCTATCTATCGTCATCATTATTATCTATCTATATCTATCTATATATTATCACCTATCTGTCATCTGTCTATTTTTCTATCATCTATCTATGTATCTATCTGTCTAATCTATCAATCTGTCATCTATCTATGCGAGTGCATGTTTTTTGGCATGTATATGCTGAGGCACATGTATGGAATTTAGAGGACAATGTACAGGGTCTGCTCATTCCTTACAACATATCAGTCCAAGGAACTGAACTCAGGTTGTCAGGCCTGGCATTAATCATTTTTACCCATTGAGCCATTTCACTGTCCTGAGTTGTTTTCTATTGTATCAGTGTAACAAGGAAATTTACATAATCAATCAGCAAAACATACTGAGAGCACTTCCATCTATGGAGAAGCGGGGGACCAGCTGCACGTTGTCCCTGATTACTTCATAAATACTTTATAGCACACTGTATCAGCTGGCTTTTTGGTTTCACACTAGTTGGTCTGAATGTGATTCACAGTTGTGCCAGGAAATTTAAAACACATCTGTCAGAACAAAGTGCCATTGCCACATAAAAAAGGAAGAGTCTATCAGAAAAGAATGTTTTAGCATTTGGGGGAATAGGGTACCCTCTATGGAATTTTATTAGAGGAAATTGAAATAAGGTGGAGAGAATGATTTGTTTTAAAGTTTATTGGATGCATTTGCTAGAAACTCCCATGGCAAAATAATAAATGAAAGCAACTAATTTTATTTATTTTATAAGTATAGCAAAATGAATCCTTCTGGAGGGATGGGGCTCCAACTTGTTAGTTATCACAAAGTGGAAGTATAGATTGACTAATGGAACTACCCATTTCTGCCTCAGGAACATGGGATTTCATGTTATTACTTTCTTATTATTCTTTGATATCTGCAAACTGTAGAAATGCTTGGCTCTTGAATACTTTGCTGAAGCACCAGGAAACCTCATAAAGTCACTGTTGTTCCTTAAAATTCTCATTCAATGAAAAAGTCCCATGGAAGCAAAAATTTCAAGATCTCTGGGACTGAATCATTTAACAGTCCACAAATTAAATTATTGAACTGTAATGTAGGCAGTGATCCCACAGTGACTGATGTGTCCTTTTCAATCATTTAGTTTGTCTCATCCAGTTACAAAGCAGGAAACAGACACAAGGAAATGACCACAAATCTGGCCTTGAGGGGTCTGTCATGAAAACATGTCTTCACTAGGTTTTCCTTTGTTGGACCAAAGGCTTCTCAGCTATTCGGTGAGTCTTTTTCTAAGGAAGAAGACTTAGACTCTGTCCTTACATTTTGTTCTTGAGAAGTTGAGTGGAGACCTTCTTGCTGAAGTATCCCTAAAAGACTATTTTGCCTCTGTAGCAGAACAAACCCAAAACATTCTGCTGTTTATGGCCAAGCTGGCTGCCTGATGGAGTGAAGATGCCTATGTTCTCCTGACATAATCAAAGGTGAGGGTGAAAGGAGACTTCACCTGGTACATGTGAAAGGCAAGAGTCCAATAAAAATAGAGTGTGGAGTATGGCATGCTTGCCTTCAGTACTTTAAAGAGCTACTTACGTTCCCAAGTCTCCCTTCTTTTCTCTTTGTTGGCTCTAGTTGGAAATCAAATGCAATTTAAAAATTGCTCCAACGGCTGGAGAGATGCTGCTCAGTGGTAAAGAGTGTTAGCTGCTCTTGTGGAGGACCTGAGTTTGGTTCATTGGGGGATAACTATACAGTTCTGGTGGCCCTGTCAATCAAGATAGCCCACCGTAACCAGCCAATACACGATCCTGTGATCTAACATGAGCCAATCAGATATAATTCTTAGAGCTGTACAAACAAAAGGATTTGTCTTTGTACAAACAAAAAGCTTTGGTCCTCCCAGTTTTGGTAGTTTTTTGTTGCCACTTCAACAATTTACCACAAATTAAGTGACTTAAAACAAGAGAACTTTATTTTTCACAAAGACTGTAGGATTTCACCATGGCAGAATTGAGGTATTGGCATGCCATGTTCCTTTGTGGAAATTCTGCAGGACAATCAGTCTTCATGCCTTTTCTTCTAGAGGTCACTCATGTTCCTTCCTCCATCCCGAAGGGCAGGAGGTCCTGCTTCTACTGCAGCCCTCTGACCCTGCCTCCACGATCACCTTCCTGGTCTGATTCTGTTCTTCCTCTTTCCTCTTCTAACTTTGGGACCCTTGTGAGCACAGTGGGTCGACCAGAGTAGTCTACGCTCTCCTCTCTGCTTCAGTATCAGCTGATTATTTGTTCCTCTTTGCTATGTAAGAGTATGTATTCATAGGTCTAGGGACTAGGATATGTGCATCTCTAAGGAGCATGCTGTTTTGCCTCAGAGTCTCCTGATTCCCAGGTTGTAGAACTGCCCTGTTTGTTGTCCCAAGGGATCTGTCTCCTTCCTAAACCTTTGTGCTTAGTTTCACCTTTATTTTGCTTTTTAAAAATGATTTGATTGAAATAGAATTACCTCACTTCCTCATTTTTTCCTTCCGCCCCCCCAATAATTCTCCCTTGAACCCCTCCCATATCATCCCTCAAGTTCACAGCCTCTTTCATTTGATCATTATTATTATGTACATGTGTAACAATATGCTGAGTCTCTTTTCGTTGTTTGTGTGTATATGGTTTCAGGGCTGACCATTCTGCGTTTGACAATCAAGGAAGTGGCTAATCCGTGGGAGAGGCTAATTCTAGTCCTAGCAGTCCATCATTAGTTGCCTATATATAGTTCTTTGCCTCATCAGCGTATCTATTGGTACGGTCATTGTTCTAGTCTTGTTAATGCAGCCATTTCTAGAGAGAATGCTTCACATCAGACTTCCTGGTACTCTGACTCTTGCAGTCTTTCTATAATGCTCTTCAAGACAGATGCAGGAACTGTGATGTTGTGATGTAGATATGTTGGTTGGGCTGGGCTCCCTATGATCTATTGATCTCTGCATTGTATCTAGTTTCATCCAGTTACTCTGATGTTCTCCATTTACTGTAAAGAGGAGCTTCTTTGATGAGGAGTGGTGGTTACACTATCTATGAATACAAGGATAAGATTTAGGATGTAGTGAGGAATTACACTAGTCTTGAAATGTGGTAGTAGTACATTTCTAAAGTCCATGACCTCACTAGCCCTAGGAAGCTAGGTTTCTAGTACCAGGTATGGTTTTCCTTCTGTTGAGTGAGCCTTAAATCTAACTAGATAGCCATCGATTATAACTAACATGTGAGTGTGACTCATGTGTGTGTGTGTGTGCACGTGAGAGAGAGTGTGTGTATTGTATATAATTTCAGATAAATATAAATTAATATGACTTCTTGTGGCTTTATTAAATAACCTCAGTGTTATTTTTCTCTTGTCCACCCTTTTTCTTCTGTAATGATCTCTCTCCCATCCCCCAGCTGGAGCTTCCTTCCCGTTATTCCATTTCCCACATTCCTTTGTTGTCCCAAGGGATTTTTGGATTTTCTTCCTAACTCCAAGTAAAGATATTGTATCCATCCAATAAATTTGTTCTTTGTGCTTAGATTCACAGGAAATTATTTTGCTCTTTTTTTTTTTTAAAGTAAAAGAAACCCTAAATGGATAGATGTTTTTAGACTCTAGTAGAGTAATAAAGAAACTAAGAAAGGAACTGATTCCGGTCTGTTTTCCTCTGTCCTCCCTTGTTTCCAGTGGAGGACACTAGTAAGACAAGGTGGTGGAGGTGCTTGGAGCGTGGAGTCTTGCATTCTGTCTGTGAACAGGCAGATCAAAGGCAGAGATTTAGAACTGGGCAATTCTGTATTAAGGTGACTGGCAAAGGCAGAACCCCCTTAGCTCAGCTCTGTCTATTGAAACCTGCAGTGAAAGGGCCTGATATTTATTCTTGTAGAAAGGATGGGCTTAAAAGCGAGATCTCAAAGCAGGAGCAGACAACACAGTGGCATAGAAGTTTTTGACTGCACACCTATTGTGTTAAAAGATATAAAACATCAAAATTGACTCAGGGAAACTAGTAACTTCTGGTATGTTATCAATTGTTACTTTTTAAAGATACTAATAGAGCCATTCAATTAAATTTTTTTAACATAATTTTCTATCCTTTCACTTTCTTCTTTTTTATGTTTATTATTTAAATGTGATGAAGGCAACAGGAAGCTGTGTCTTGCTCTTTGTAAAAATCTAGTCTGACAAATGCTACAACTTTGCACTTAATAGCTATTGATGTGATTAGGTTTAATTCTGTATTGAAATTTTTGTTGTTGTTTTTTTTTGTTTTGTCTCACTGTTTATTTTCCCTTTCCTATTTTTTGCCTTCTTTTGGCTGATCATTAAATTTTTTGAGATATTTTTATGTATGTGTGTCTGTGCATGTGTGTGTACATATGTATGTGTGTGCATGTGTGTGTATATGTATGTGTGTGTGTGTGTGTGTGTGTTTATGTGTGTGTGTGTGTGTGTGTGTGTGTGTGTGTGTGTGTGCAAATATTCATGAGGGTACCTGAAGAGGCCAGAAGAAGGTGTTAGATCCCTTGGGGCGGATTATGAGCCACCCAACATGGGCACTGGGAACTGAATTCAGGGCCTCTGAAAAAAAAAGTATGTGTTCTTATCCACTGAGTCATATCTCCAGCCCTTAATGATCCTTTTTAATTACCCACTTTTCTAATTTGTAGACTTATTAACTATAACTCATTTTTTAATTTTTGGTTTTTTTGAGACAGAGTTTCTCTGTGTAGCTTTGGTGCCTGTCCTGGATCTTGCTCTGTAGACTAGGCTAGGCTCGAACTCACAGAGATCTGCCTGGTTTTGCCTCCTGAGTGCTGGGATTAAAGGTGTGCACCACTGCTGCCCAGAAGCTATAACTCTTTGAAATAATGTTACATGATATCTGTAGCTGCTTAAGGCCTGTGGTAACCATGTTTAATTTATTGTGCTTACCTTCTTACACTGTTCCATTTCTTGTACTATAGACATTTACAATTAATCCAAGCTCACTTTCAAATAATATCATCATGGTTCCTGTGTGGTGGAAGTAACTTAGGGTAGCAAAAGTACTAGTTTCGCCTCCCACCCACTTTTTGTCATTCATGTTCATTTTGTTTACATATAAGCATGCATATTAAAATACATTAGTGGGCTTATTATTTTTGAACAAATTGTTATCTGTTAGGTCATGTAAACATAAGAAAAAACACATGTGCATTTTTTTTATGTTCCTGGGGAGATAATGAATAAATACCTATTCATTCGAGATAAGCATGAAATTCGAGATAAGCTCATGAAAACCTCACTTGTGGAATTCCCTGCAAAGCTTGCCGGCAGCTCAGCTGATTTTAAGGGTCTCGCTACTCAGAAATTGTTACTGCTTACATAACTTTGGGGAGGAGCCCTGTGGATTTTATAAACATTTTAGAAACATTCTGATCCTTGTTAAGTTTCCAGGACATCCATGCACCTCTCCTCTGGAGGAGGGACAGCTTCAAATGAGAGGAAATGGCTACACAATTATATAATATGAAATTAGACAAGAAGACTTTGGAGTTACAGAAAGAGAAGAAAATGGGTCTCGAGGAAGGGGTGAATAATAACAAAGATCCCTCTCTCTCTTAAACAGATACATACATACATGCACAGACAGGCACACACACACACACACACACACACACACACACACACACACACACACACACACACAGAGAGAGAGAGAGAGAGAGAGAGAGAGAGAGAGAGAGAGAGAGAGAGAGAGAGAGAGGTTAAACCCTTTACTTGGTTAACTTAAAAAATTAAAAAAGAATAAGAAAAGTTTTTCATTGCCTTCTTTAATGCTTTTCTATATGTAGATCTGAATTTCTAGCCTGTATTGTTTTTTCATTCTCTGTAAGATTTCTTATAAGGCAGTTATACTGGCAACAAGATCCTTCAACATTTGCTTGTCTAAGGAAGTTTATTTCTTCTTTTTTCTTTTTCTTTCTTCTTCTCTCTCCTGACCACAGCCTCCCTTCCCTCCCATCCTTCTAGTTCCCTCTCCCCACCTCTTCTCTCCCCTCAGATCCAGGTGCACAAAGTTCTAAGTTGGTCATGTCTATCCCATGTCCCCCCACTCCTCCAATCTCAACACTAAATCTTGGCCTCTGTGGGTAACATGTTTTTTCCCTTCTGGCCTCTTCTAGGATATTTTTCCTTAATTTTCAGCTTTAAAATGATGTGTCTAAGTGCAATTTCTTTGTATTCATTCTGTATGATATTTTATAGCTTTTTGAGAGTTCTGTTATTAATTTGGGAAAAATACTCATTATTCAAATCTCTCCTCTCTCTCACCTTTCTCTCTCTCTCTCTCTCTCTCTCTCTCTCTCTCTCTCTCTCCCTCTCCCTCTCCTCCCTCACTTCCTGTTCTCCTACCTGATGATGTATTTAGTATATCTTTTGAAGTTATTCTGCTATCCTTGGGAATTCTGTTCTGTTTTGTAGTTAGTCTTTGCTCTCTCTATTTTTTAGTTTTTGAAGTTTCTGTTGAGTGCACCAATATCCTTGAGCTCAGTGGTTCCTCAGCTGTGCATAGTATATTAATCAGTCCATCAGAGGCATTCTCCATTTCTCATACTATGTTTTTTAAATGTGTTCCTTTATACATTTATGAAACAGCAAGATTTTCTTTTATTGTAAATTTCTGAAAACCAAAAAATTCTAATGACCTACTCTAATTATTTTCTTCTAACCAAATGATTCCAAACTCTACATTCTTCCAAGTTCCTATATTTTGTCTCAGACTTGAGGCTTCCAAAGCACATGGGAATCCTTGGGACTCATTGATGTTTCTTTGCATTAACTTGAAGCACAAAGGTGTGATAAGGTCATCTGTACACATTCAAACTGCACACATTCCTTATAAATCATTGGTGACAAGCTTGGAAGAGATCCACAGCACCAAAAAAGAAGAAATTTATTGCAGAACACATATGCATAGGTCATTCTGAATAACTGCTCTACAGTCAGTCTTGCAGGATAGCGCTCATCCGCTGCATGCCATCACCAACAGGAATGAACAGTCTGAGAGTTAGGCCTCAGTTGACTCTTTGCTGTAGTCATTTCCTACTCCAGAATTCTCCAAAGGACCTGTCCATGACATACAGAGACACTGTAGGCACATTTGAACAGGCACCTGTCAGAACCTGGTCCAAGAATAGAGTTGTGTGAAGAGATTTCTGAGTCCTTTTTAGAAAACACCAAGAAACCAAGATGAGAATCTTGTGACCTTAGTTTTTTTCCCAGCTGGAGAGTATAGGAGTGAATTTAACTTCAGATTATTCATTACAATTGGCTATTGTTATTTGTTTATATGCCTCTATGGAAAAACATGTTCTATTGCAAGCATCTTGCCTGCCACACATGGCTTGCCTTTGTGATTGAATACTTTCCTCATGTGACTTCTCTTAACCTCAGAGTATAAATTGTCTGATCCTCTGAACAGAGCTGGCTATTACATGGGACATGAGTCTGCCTTAGTCACTGGCTCCTTCCCCCAGGTCCTACTGCTTCTAGAGTGGTGACATGCATCCTTCTTATTTCACTCTGATCTCCTTTAAGACTACACTTCTTATTTTTCTCTAAAGCTGGATATACTGTTTCAATTTAGCCTATGTTTCTCTCTGTACTGAAGGTAACATAGATTAATAGAAATGGGTTAATTTAAGATGAAGGAGCTAGCTAGCAAGAAGCTGAAGCCATAGGCCATACAGTTTATAAATAATATTGAGCCTGTGAGTGATTATTTTATAAGCTGCAGGACTGCGGGCTGGGCGGAACCACGGGGCAGTGTGGGACCAGAGAAACTTACCACTACATTTGGCCCCCAAAAATTTGCCAACTCCAGTTCAAAAACTATAAAACAAATTCTGCTATAGCACTGGTTCCTTTGAAGATCTCTGATGGTCAGTTCTCTGTATCTGTTTCTCTCTCCAACTTTGGAGCAGTAGATTGCCACATACCCTCAACTGTCTTATGGAACTAAGAGTTGTTGAATTTTAAACTTGCTCAGATTTTACTTATTAGGGAAAAGAGGTGATTTCTAGTGTATTATGTATGGTACTAGAAAGTGTTCATCTAATCTGTTTTCCACTTTTTCCTGTACTTCAGGACTTCTGGTACACAGAGAAACTGCTGTTAGAAGTTGTCCCATAGTTTGTGATGCTCCTTTGTATTTTCTTTTTGGGTCTTATATTTTTGCATAGTTTCTATTACTATGTTTTTGAGTTTAGTAACTTTTTCTTCCATGACCTCAGATCTCTTACATATATATTCAACCCTAGACACTGTAGCATTCATCTTAGAAGTTTGCATGGGGTCTTTTATTACATCCTTTATTTCTCTACTTAAGTTTTTAGGCACATGGGATACAGTTATAATAGTTGCCTCAGT